>NC_134710.1:319569516-319869516 GCF_043290135.1 Rhipicephalus microplus
CAACTGGCTGACCAATGGCGCACCAATCAGCTTCAATTGGATGACCTGTTGGCACCAGTTGGCTTGAACTGGATCACCACATGTTTTCAACTGGTTAACCATTTGGGCACCAGTCAGCTTCTATTGGATGACCTGTTGGGTGCCAGTTCACTCTAACTGGGGGACCATACGTTTTCAACTGGTTAACCAGTTGGACACCAATTCACGTGAGCTGGTTAACCGGTTGGCTTTAACTGGATCATTATGTGTTTGACTGGCTGACCAATGGCGCACCAATCAGCTTCAATTGGATGACCTGTTGGCACCAGTTGGCATGAACTGGATCACCACATGTTTTCAACTGGTTAACCATTTGAACACCAATTGTCATTGACTGGTTGACCAATTGCACTCCAGTATCTTTAATTGGATGACCATATGTGTTCAACTGGCTAAACAGTTGAGCACCAGTTGGCTTTAACTGGATCACCATACGTGTTCAACTGGTTAACCAATTGGGCGCCAATCAGCTTCTATTGGATAACCAGTTGGCTTTAACTGGATAACCATTTGGACGCCAATTTACATTGACTGGTTGAATAGGTGGACACCAGTTATCTAGAATTGGTTGACCAATTGGACACCAGTTAGCTTTAACTGGTTGCAGTGAAAAGAAAGCTGGGCACCAATTAAGATTCGGTTACGTCCAGTTAAATATAATTGGAAAACCAATTGGCCACCGGCACTGTCCAAATGGTTCACCAATTGGACGTAAACTGGTCTACCAATTGGATATAATTGGTACGCTCCCAACTGGTGGCGAAATTCCAATTGGTCGAGAACCAATTCGTAGCAATTGGTATTTGTCCAATTGGACCCATTGATTTTTTTTGACTGGGTGGCAAACTCTGACCTGTATCCACCGGGTGCGATGAGAGCATCGTTGCCTTCGAACTTCTCGACAGGCCAGGCGTGGCGTCGAGCATTCTCAAGCACATTGTCTGAGCGTATGACAACAGCCACGAAGTCATTTCCCTTGGCATAGCTGCCAATGCCGTAGTTGTACGTGAGTTCCATAACAAAGTGGCTAACTTCGGGTCCATAGCCGATCATGGTTTTACTCCAGTTCAGGTCATACGGGCCGTTACAAGCAGCACGACAGCCGTCTTCGAACTCTTCATGCCGCAACACTTGCATGCCCAGAATGTCTTTGAAAAACCTGATCGTCTCTTTGCGATCGCCTATCTTGAAGACGAAGTGAAGTGCACGCCGCACCATAGTTGCAGGAAAGGTCGAATGAAAGCAAGAAATTGAAGGTGTGACCTTTGTCCTACAGTCGCCACCGCCAATATCGAGTAAACGGCTGCGAACGGACCAAATAGAACAATGCCCAGTAGTTCCCGCACGACGCGACAAACACGCACGAGCCGACTGACCAGCCTTGCTGTGCAACCGCGCCCCCTTTCAAGATAACAACAAAGTCAGAAGCCACGCCAAGTTACCTATTTAGCCAAGGCCAGTAGAAATCTGGGCCAAGGGCGAATGAAACAGGGCAGCCTTAATAACAATCTCCTCACGTCCCCCTCCTCACCGCTAGAAGAGAGAAAGATAAGAAACAATTAAATGAATTTCTCTCTATGCCGCCGCAGTGACCACAACGAGGTCCACGCTAGTTTTCGTTACTGACGCGCGAATTTTCGAAATTTCGGTTGACTGTTCGGACGCACTTGAAAGAAAATTATATTGCCCTTAGATGGCCCAGAAATTTGTTGTTTTAGGTAAAGTTGTTCCATTCTACTGACATCGCCGCATATTGCCACGAGGAGCGGCACGAGCGGCGGTGCGAGGAGGTGGGGGAGCTGGAACCCCTAAAATTTCTGCCTGCTCCCCACCCCTTCCCCTTCAAGAGCAAGCGTACAAAAGGGAACGCGCGAGTTTTAGCCGCCTTCTCGAACCTCTCAACAAACTCGCTTGTCGTGAGTGCCCCCTCACTGCACCTTGAAATGGATCACCTTTTCGTTTGACCCTCTTTCAGTGTGCCCTTACCGATTATGCAGCCTGGTATAGTGAGGTTTCATTTTGTGAGATTCTATTATACTGTTTTTCTCTCATAGTTTAATTACCCATAGTTTACACCAATATAAGACAAAATCAGCAGTCAGCAAAAGCCGGTCAGACATGGTGGTGAGAATGTCATCAGTGCAGTGAGCCTGGTTAGTTATAGATATTCTTAATAGCAAAGCAAATAGTAGAAAAAAGCACTACTATTTTAAGCAATATGCTATAACACTTCCATAATATAAAAAAAATGCCATGCCCGTGAAGCACACTCACAGCAAAAGCTGAAGGAGCAGCCTTTCTAGAGTGCCCAGTAAACTCTCTTGAGCGCGACTATTCCAAGTACAGTTGCAAGAAACCCATAATGCCACAAATCACCACAGTTTTGTGGATAGAGTCGGGAAATACCCACTATGACATCATTTATCATTCTGCTGAGAAGCAATGTGGCCACTATGCATCTCTAAGACATTATATGCACTTTTGTGGTGCTGTGACTCATGACAAAGAATTATGGCTTAGCCCTTTGTAATGGTTAGGTGATCTGAAACCACCTATGCATTCGTTATGTAATTTGGATTGTGTGACACCTTTCTACCACGCTACATTATATCTGTTAATGCAATTCTCTGCCTGACATGATGCCTGTACTATTATTTTTTTTTTTTTTTGCTAAGATGCTTTAAGCACTAGCCTGGCTGTGAGACAGAATACTTGACTGCCATGCAGAGGGCCCAACTTTAAATACCACTCAATCCTTGATTTTTTTTCTCATTGTGCCTGAAAGCAATTACAGACAATGGCAGGGGCAAGTACACTACCAAAATTGGCTGTTATTGTGATTTCATGACAGCTCTCGCTGTAAAGAAGCATCGCTTGGGTATGATCACGAGTCTCCATATGAGAAAACTCATCAGTCCCGTACATGGTAGTCACAAAAATTTAGAGCTTTTGTTGTAAATTTGTTAGTGTTGAGCTTGAGCACAACATTTCATAGTATGAGTACAAGTATCTGCAATTTCATTTTATCATAGTGACTGAGCTGAAGACATGTGCACTTCCTGTGCACATACATCCTGTTTACAACCTTTTCCATGAAAGCCACAAGTAGTAGGGGCAGCAACTCATACAAAGGTGCAAGTTATACCCCAGAATTAGGGTGCATATCGTAAGCTGGAAATTTAGGTGCATTTTTCAAAATGTCTTTGTCTAGACTTACTTGAAATGATATATCCAAGAAAGCGTTGCTTAGCATGGCTTTCAAGAACGTTGCTCCAATAGCAGTAACAGCAATTTGGGAATTTAGTTGTAATTTCTTTTTAGTGTAATGCTAAAATCTTTTTGCCTAATCCTGCAAACCAAAGGTAATGCAACATAATTAGGCATTTAGGTACCTAAGCGAAAATCTGTTAGGTCCTTCTCAAATTTTCACTAAATATGTCAGCTTCTTGTCCAAAATGGTATAGAGAAGCATGAGCATTGACTGCAGAGACAAAGCCACCTCAGTATGAAAGCTTCTGGCATGCATTCATGAATGCACTGCTCTCGTTAACACCTATGCCACCGCTGCACAAGTGAAATGAAAAATAATAAAGAAGCTTTTCTTTTAATCTCTCTAGCATATGAAACCAGAAGTTGATTAAATGATTCGCTCGAACAAAGTTTCCAAGCTTCCTGCATTTATTTCAGTACAATACAAAAAATCTGAGAAGAGAAATTGTCTATTTTGTTAACCACATTACGGAATGTTGACTGTACACCAGAAAACACTGGCATTCTGCCCTGATGGGAATATGAATACCATAGAAACATAGCTATTAAAGTGGCTGACAATGGCATTGTGGCATGGTACAGTAGTGCATATAATAAATTACACCATGAATTCATAAAAGGAAGGTTTTTGCTGTGAGCGCAACTTTACATTGAAGTGTTGCTGTAATTTTGTCAAAAGGTCGAATCTTTCAAGCAAAAACAGTAGTGTGGGACAATTGACAAAGACTTTAAGGCCTGCACCAAGTCTCCAAAATAGATTCCAGAGGAGACTTACCATGACAACTTACATACAAGAAAGTCTTGCTAGAAGCACTGCTTTGACAAAGGAGGAGCCCATTGTAAAACCTTTCAGTATGGTTTGTACCTATCTAACCGGTGCACATTGTATTACTAATTTTTTTTTCTGTCGACTGAATAAAATTCGTTTTTGGGCATACCTTGTACATCATGTTTGAAGTAATTCAGCAGTCATAGCCCAGGAATATCAAGGAACTTTTTTTTACACAACCGTTTGATTCATTCACGGGGCTTAACATCCACATCCCAAAGCAATACTGCGGCATTGGGAAATGCCACAGTGAGGTTCCTGGGATAACTGTACAATAAAACAAGTGTTACTGCATTTCACTGTCCCCGAAATGGCACAGCAGGGGATAGAACATAAGACCATGTGCAGTGCAACATAATGCCACATCCACTGAGACATTATGTCAGGTTTTGCACTACAAAAACTGTAACACTCTAAAGAAAGAAAGCCACCATTGCAGTGGCCCTAGAGCAAAAACCAATATGAAAGCATAACCTTCATTTGATTAGCTGATAGTAATTTGTACTGCCCTCAAGTAATAAAACTGAGGCTTTATATGGTAATTTCATTGTCTAAACTTATTTAGCAATTCAGTTTAGTGTACCTTCAAGTTGATGTTGGCAATATGAAGTCCAAGCAGTGACAGAATAAAATTACAAGGCAGATTATCAACCTTCCCTTCCCCCTCGCTAATCTTCCCAGCAGACACTAGATAAATATTTAGTTTGCACAGAGACGGCATAACTACATAATTCTGTACAACACTTCATGAATACATTCACTGGTTCTGCCACTAACTTATATTTTATGGGCTTTCTCTACTAGGTGAAATTGACATGTTCCTGATATCGATATTTCTATACTAGTTGCCCCTTTTCATCTTTTTCGAAAGGAGGACATGGTTAAGTGTCCCGTCATGCAGACTTGGCATGCAGTCTTTACTCACCGTTTGCATAGTTATAGATAGATAGATAGATAGATAGATAGATAGATAGATAGATAGATAGATAGATAGATAGATAGATAGATAGATAGATAGATAGATAGATAGATAGATAGATAGATAGATAGATAGATAGATAGATAGATAGATAGATAGATAGATAGATAGACAGACAGATAGACAGACAGACAGACAGACAGACAGACAGACAGACAGACAGACAGACAGATAGACAGATAGACAGATAGACAGATAGATAGATAGATAGATAGATAGATAGATAGATAGATAGATAGATAGATAGATAGATAGATAGATAGATAGATAGATAGATAGATAGATAGATAGATCGGTGGGTGGGTGGGTAGGTAGGGTCAAACTCGGGGAAGTTCCCTAAGAAATCCTTCGCATTTATAATACGAGCTTTGTTGTCTGCAAACTGGAGAGATCTAGTGTGGCATCTACAATGTTGTTTGTAGCAGTGTGCATGACTACGTCAATGTGCCTTGCAGTGTGCTGCTTGGCGATGGACACACTTGGCTCGTCTGGAGTCCCATGAAACTTCTATCAGCCAGTCCTGAAGCACTGGCTGGTGTAAGCATACCTTCTTGAATATTATTTTATTCCAGAGCCATTTCGCAAGGTCAAATTCCCTCAAGTACGCCTGTAAAAATGTAGACGAGTGAAAAAGCTGCAAATGTTAAAACTGATGGAGTTATAGTTCAGAGAAGGCATGTCGATATGTAGGAAGAATATGGACACACTACTTGTAGGTGATTATGACAAATTAATCACTGAGAATTGCAAATGGGGAAAGGTTATAAGTAGTACGCTAATGATACTAAAAGCGTAGCATATTGTAAAAAGCTCAAAGGGGCACTAAATGAAACAACAACTTGGTTTAGATTGATAAACTATATATTCAGAGAACGCTGTTCATTGTTAGCGAAGAAAATCAAGGTTGAAGTTTTATTTTTGAATTTTGTGCCAAAACCTTTGTGCCCGACATCACTAATTTCAAATTTTATTTTTCGTAATTTTGTGACGTGGGCTTGATGAAATGTTCTGAAACTTGGTATGTTAGGTTTATGGCATCCACAGATGACAGTGTGCTTAATTTTTACCGATTAGAAACTACGCAGGACTCAGTAGATGCCGCCTAATCTATGACGTCACTGTGTTTGAAGCGGGAACTTCAAAGTGCCGTCTCCACTTTTATTCGCGCGTTTTCTCGCTAACGTTGATTCGCGGTAAACGTGGTATTTATGGGACAGTGAAACTGTACTTTACTAATACGCAAAAAATCATTTTTTTCTCTTCAGTGTCTCTTTAAGCTTTTATACAGCCAGAGAATATACCATGATTATGCAAAAGCTGCAGTCTAATGGCAAGCCTTTATGTACATCATCATTACATGGTACATTTATTTTGCAGTAAGTGCATTATTTTCACTTTTGATAAAGAAAAGTTATTTGATTTCAGCATGCTGTTTAACTACGAGAGATATAAATTGCATAGGCTTGTGCGAAGTGATTTTGGTCAAATAATTTTTAATCGAATTCAAATAGCATATATGACACACAATTCCACAATTCTATTCGACGCACAGCTCTCATTTCCCCACCTTCGTATGTTTCATCCCACACTGACCACCCTCACAAAGTAGGCATTATGACGTGCCTCACTAATACTTGTTTTCAGTCATTCATTCCTCGTACATCGAACCAATAGAACCACCTTCCCGAACCAACTGGCATTCAAGATAATGAACGCTTCTGCACTGCATTATTAACAATGTAACAGATGTTAAATGTATATGTTTAGTTATTGTTGCTACTGTACTTTATTTCTTTGTTGTATTGCTCCCCCTACATGAACCCCCACTCCCCTCTGTAATGCCCTTGGCCTTGAGGGTAAAATAACTAAATATAAAGAAAAGTGGGCATATTTATTATAACCTAACTAACCTGCACAATATTTTTTTAATTGAAGTAAGGCCTCTATACAAACTCTTTTTTCATTCAAAGAAAATCAAAACAACCTTGAATAAAGGCATGATTTGACTTTCGGTAGGATGAAAGTGAAGACCTGTAAAATACATAACATTTCACAATTTATTATACTTAGAACATTAAGCCGTCATAACAAGCTTTTATGCTTAAAATTTATGAATCAATTTGAGGGCAATATGTTTATTTAAAGGGGCCCTGCAACCCTTTTTTAAGTAGCAATTGTGTGAATTTACTAGAGAAGCTTATTGGCTCACAAATTCACCGCCGCAAACATTTTTAGAATCTGTCAGGTACGAGTGGAGTTGCAAAGATTTTTCACACCCTGCGATTGCATTCTCTGTTCTCGTCCCGATGAAATCACGGGAAGCTAAGCAGGGAGGGATGGCATGGGCAAAGAAAATAAGTCATGTGCGCTCTGTGACCTTGACCACTTTTTCTTTTTTCCTTTCAGATACGCAGCTTTTCAGTGCGATCGCGCACTGAAAAGCTGCGTATCTGCGTAAACAAGTGGCGGCCTTCCGGGGGGGGGGGGGCAGTAACGAACGCGCCCGCCATGCTCGAATCAGTAAATGGCTAACAAAATGGCTACGATGAGTGATTTTTGATCTTGTGGCATCATTTGCAGAGAGAAGAAAGCAATTTTTAGCTTATTGAGAGTTCATTTTGAGTTTCAGGCCGCATGCTGCGCTATAATATTTGGCTCGCGCATTCTCAGTAGCCTCGACCACCAATCGGCAGCGTTTTCTGACCATGCTAAAAAAAATTAAAGACCATCTCCCCGAAGGAGACCATGATGGGATGCGAAGCAGCGCGTTTCGCATGCCATTGACCCGGCTGAAACAGGCATCGACGCGGGTGCTAGAAGAACGGTTTGAAGCGAAGCTTCATGTAGTCTTTACTCGAGTAAACGTTACTTTGAAACACAAAGACACGGGAGGCAGGTTGGGTTTCGTGTAAGTTTTATCACATATAAACTAGCCGAAAGAGTGCTTCCACTTGACGTGCAGTCGAGGGTTGCAGGCAGTAGAGGGGGTGAAGCGAGAGAGAAGTGTGTTACGAGAGGGCGGAGGAGCAACACCACCTAGGTATGTTATGAGGAGCCGGCAGCTGCTGCGGGCGAGGGAGAGTTACGTCAATGTGCAGCTGCCACTTGACCTACTTGGCATCGTTACAATAACTGCAGCGGAGGGAACGCAGTGTGATGCGTTGGCACGGAGACACGGACGGACAGTGTTACACAGCTAGTCCAAGAGCTGCTTCGCATCTAAAAAAATTGCAGGACCCATTTGTATTTGAAGTGAGGCTTCACGGCAAAGCGGATTCCCATTGAATAGTTGCTTTCACGATTTAGCACCCCTACATTGCAGTGAAACTACATTTACAGGCAGTTAGATGCGGAATAATATACACCTATTCATTCATTGCGAATACTTTGAAACTTTCAATAATTTAAATTCGAATCAAAACGAATTTGAATACTCTACTATTTGTTAGAATATTTGAGGTATTTATTCCAATATATGCACAAGCCTAAAATTCTAGGGTCACTGACCACGGGGCCATATAGAGAAGACTCTTTCCCCAAGTATTTATTTTGATCAAACACTTGATCGACACAGCCGGAATGCGAAAAATAAGTGCTAGCAAGTTTTTTTCAGCGCGCCAATGCAGAAAGAAAAAGACAGAGTAGGCAGAAAGAGCAAAAAGTTGCACTTGTTTACATATTTCTCACTGTTTTTTTTTTACATGTGCAGTGTTTGGGGCAATTTTTGGAGGAGCAATATTTTCATCTTGCAGCACTTTGGAGCAGCGAAAATTTCCACCTTGGAGCACTTTGAAGCAGGTAATTTTGCATCCTGGAGTACACTGAAGATGCATGTTGCATTTACATTCAAGCACTCAAATAATTATAGAGCCTTTATGACAAGCTAGAAATATTTCAATTTATTGCAGATTTTTGCAGATATCATCTGTCATAAGTGCTCCATATTTCACCCAATAATGCAAAAATAAGAGTGTCATGCACTTCAGTGTCCCTAAATCACCCCATTCGTAATTTTTTTAAACTAGTAAATAAACAGAATACTGTATACTGAAAATTGTACTTTGTGAAATAACACTCTAAATACATCTATGCGGTTATTCGCAGAAGTGGTAGACAAAGGCAATGACATACATCACTGCCTCAATGCCAGTATCACACTGTCACTAATGCATTCCCCTAAGACGACTCAAAGGTGAAAGGCAGATTCTTTTTCTTCTCGATCAAGTACGCTGAGTGCAACATCAAATCACTTAGCTAGGCTCAGAAAGCTAGCTTTATACACTGCAGTGCTTGCAGACTATGGCTTCCACATGTGCTGGGTTGCCTGGAAAATGATGATCCGCTTTAAGCCGACCATCCGTGAAGAACTGCACGAGATAACAAACTTGACTTTCCTCTTACAGTAAAGCAGTATATGGCGAGGACTCTCCATTTGTATGTTGAAAGCCCCTGGTGCATCCTGGGAGCGTTACAAAAAAATTATGTGGATAGAGCATTAACAACCCGGCTGTTGACATTTCCTTATAAAATGGCCTCCACCACGTCATCTCTGTATCTTACACTAAACATATTCGCTGGTCGTCTAGCACACAGAGTGGAATGGCTCATCATTTTTAACAGTGAAGCTGTTTATGCTATTGGTAGCTTGTTCTCTATTGTACAAACATCTTCTGGTAGGTATGCTCCACAGGAATTAGGCAAGCGCCTCTACCACGTGCAGCAGGAGCAAATGTTGACAAAAACTCTGCTTGATCAATTAGAGCACATTAAACTTGTGAAAGATAAAGAAAAAAGGAGCAGAATAAAGAGAAACAGAGGAAAAAACAACAAGATATTATGACAGAAATATACAGAGAGAAAGATACAAGACACAAGAGATGAAAAAGCAGAAAGAAGAAAATAGAGAAATAGAAAAGCAGATATAGAAAAATAAAGAGGAAGTAATAGCAAGAGAGAGAGAGAAAAGGAGTGGAAGGAAAGTATAGAAAAAGTGAAAAAAAAAAAACAAATAAATAGAAAGAAATCAATATAAAAAAGAAAGATATAAGAAATAAAACAGAGCAAAAAAGAAAGAAAAACGGGCAACAATGAAGGCCGCCCAGCCTCATTCTTCTTTCAGGCTTGGCAACACTGGTGCAAAGCTTCCATAATTCTTTGCATTGCGATAGAATTATATGCTCTGGACAAATTTCTGGGGTGCGCTGCCACCATTTTTAGTAAAGTTAATATTGATAAAATCGCCCCATGCATTGTACTTTCTCCATTCAAGAAAAAAGCTCGCAGGTGAAAAAGAGAGGAGACAAGCCAGCCGCCTCCATTGCACGGAGAGCAAAAGCAATACCACCTCGCAATTGCAATTGCTAATCAAGCAAGGAGGAGACACCCTTCCCGTCTTTCGTAAGAAGCATGAGGAGAAGGGATGGGGGGTTGCATTGCTCAAAGGGAACAGTAACTGGAGCCCATGTTATCTCAACTGGCATTAGGAGATGGTCGTAAACTTGCTGCACTGATTTTGGACGAAACGAACAGGACGAAGAAGAGAGGACAGAAACACGGCACTAACTATATTGCTGTGCTCTCAATGCTCACTTTGTGTTTAGAGAACTAATAGCAAAAAAACCGCACAGGTCCTTGGAGCGACCTCATTTCCTTTAAAACCTGTGTTTTGTCGAGTTATGTGATATCTGAGGCAAGAGAGTTAGCTACTAGCTTTACTTCGTATAATATAATTTGTTGACATTGTCTTCACTGTGCCGGCCCTGCCGTGGTGGTCTAGTGGCTAAGGTACTCTGCTGCTGACCCGCAGGTCGCAGGATCGAATCCTGGCTGCGGCGGCTGCATTTTTGATGGAGGCAAAAATGCTGTGCACTTACATTTGGGTGCACGTTAAAAAAATCCCGGGTGGTCGAAATTGCCGGAGCCCTCCACTACGGCGTCTCTCATAATCATATGGTGGTTTTGGAACGTTAAACCTCACATATCAATCAGTCTTCACTGCACCGCCTTTAAGCAAAACATTTTTTAACCGTCCACTACTTACCCTGAAAAGCGGCAAGTGGTGCACGTGTAAAATAGCACAGCCGCTTCATAAAGGGTCTTATGACGCCAGGGCCACCAGCGATGGGCCCACATATGATGGCAGCGCATATCACAAAACAAAATGGCTACTGCTACAAACAGGAAGCATACCTTTAGTAATTCGTTGACTTTAGTAATTCGTTTAGTAATTCGTTGAAACATGCAAGACATTCGGATTAGGGCCTTAAAGAAGCTCTGCAACACTTTTTAAGCGTGGTCAAAAAACAGTGCCGATGGGTAGTAGAGACTCCTGAGAACATGCGAACCAAATATTATAGCGCATTACGTGGCCTGTAATTCACAATAAATTATCAGAGTCAGGTAAAAATTGCTTTCTCTTCTCTTGACAAATGACAGAAGACGCTCAAAAATCACTCGTACAAAGTCCATCTATCGACCATAGGCTGATTTGAACATGGTGCGCTCGATGGTTACACGAATCGGCGCGAGAATCTGCGACTTGTCCACACATGCGTGCATGATCACACTGAAAAAGCCGCATATTCCAAGAAAAAAAAAAGTGCTCAAGGTCATGAGGCTCACATGATGTATTTTTTTTGCCCATGTCATCCCCCCTGCTTAGCTTCCAGCGCTTTTATCAGGACGAGAGAAGAAAAATGCGATTGCAGTGTGCTACAAATATTTGTAACTCCGCTCGTACTGGACGGATTCTTAAAATTTTTGCGATGTTGGATTCATGATTTAACAACCTTTTTTTAGTGAATCCGTTTCATGCTTACTTGAAAAAGTGTTTCAGGGCCCCTTTAACCCTCATGAGCTCAAAATAGCAGGACATTTTAGGAGGTATCACAAACCTGAATGTGCTGGTGGAAGAACATTATGAAAAGGCTCTTCTGGATGAAGATTCATGGATAAAGTGTATTTAAGGTGGCGGTTCTACTGTCGCCATATTGCGAGTAGTTCTGGAAAAAATACCAGACGGCGCCACCAAGTCAGGACTAAAAAGCCAACATTTCGGAGGTGAACTGCCACACGCGTGCCGGCGCGCCACACTGCATGACGAGGGGGTGCAAATCGCGCTGACACGGTTCGAAGAAATGAGGCACTGAGCAGGGGCTTTTTTTTTTTCTCCCCTTCACCGACACCTCCATCTCTCTCCATGCTCACTAGCCCCTGACCCCTGCGGTCGCTGCTTTTCAAGAGATCCCTCATGTAGGCTGCGTAGCCTGCTTGGCCAGCTGCTCTACGTTCCATACAGTGCCGGAATGCGGGGTTGAATGAAAAACTCTATCGCGGAGGTCACAACAATGTATACAATGGAGATCAAAACTTGGACTATGAGTATTCATGCGAGGTTCAACGGAACAGTTCGTTCTACAAATAATTGGGGTTGCTGGAGCGTGATGCGGTTCGGTGGGACGGGAGAAGGCAAATTATATTTGACTATGTATACTTCCTTCCCAGTATGACCTAAGCTTCCAAATTTTCAAAAAAAAACCAAAAAACGGGTAGTTAGGCAAATCACGTGCTAAGAAGTGCGGCCGCTGTGACTCACGGTGCCCAACACGTGCCGACTGCATAATCATTAGTTTTCCCCACTATACGTAGCGTAATTTATTTCATTAGAATTGAAACTTCAGCAGGCTAGTATGAATTCATGTTTTGGTTGATGCAGCGTTTATTTATCACGTTGCCGTACGCAAACCATCGGACTAGTCGACAAACTATGTTTATGACGAAAATGAAGCAATTACCTCTTGTGTGTCATATGAGCGAGACTCGCACATGCGTGGCCTGAATGGTCCAGGTGCGTTATTCCCTTGTCCAAGAAATGACTTCTCTATTCGCGTACGCTATTTCAACATCTTTTTTTTTTCCTGTAAAGGTCGTGGCAATAACATGAAGAGTGATCGTTTCGCCCAAATCAGTTATTGACTGCAAGCTCGTATATTCGAGGCCGTTACCTCAAGCTCTATAAACATCTCATGATAAAAACTGGGGCGGATTCACACAAACCTCCCAGGAGTGCAACAAGGGAGGGGAAGACTTATGGTACAGTGCATCTCCCATGCATCTTTCTACACAGCCGCTGCTTGTATTACTTCTATGTCGTACCCATTTCGAGTTCGTAAAGCGCATGCAAGGCAAAAACATGAGTACACAAATACAATAGTTGCAAAGGAGTTGAAGAAAAGGTCTTGTCGCACTGGATAAGGCTTTTGGATGCATGATTGGTCAATTCAAATAACTGTGTCGGCTAACATATCTTCAAGCAACGAGTCTTAGTGTTGTGTATATGCTATGCAATGAAGGGCTGTCATGCAGTAAGCAAGATTGAGTCAATACACGTTGTTGTGACAATTTATTTAGTACGAAACGAGCGTCGGCAGCACTTGGTTACAGCCACGAAGACACCTGAACATCACACACACAAAAAAGCCCGCGGAACTACAACGCATACATTCAGAGAAATGTGAAATCGCACAAAGCAAAAGTACATATCATCACGATTTTCGGATGCGAACTTGTGACAGCAGAGAATGAAGGTGTATGTTTTATTATTATTTTCCGTTATCCTATATCACACACGAACTTTTTACAAAAGTTTATTGGCGCTTCTGTGGTCATGTCTCTCGGTCATTGCTGCTGCAGAACGCACGTGAATGGCTGATGACACACCCGACACAAAGAAGTGAATTGCTACCTCATAGCTTGTTCGAGAAAGAGTCTTTGCTATCGTCAAATCTGAGCCTGCATCTGCGATTAGATATATACAATGTCGTTCTCTTAATGTGCAGTTCTTTAGAGCGAAGCTCTTACGCACATACTGCTGCGTTGAGCGGCGGCGCCTGTTGGCGTCGTCGGCGTAACCAGTAGAGCGAACAAGGACGAAAGAGAGCGAACGCGGAGTCTGCTGATGTCACTCGCCACTGGCCTCTAACCTCGCCTTCTTCCTCCGTCACGCTCGCTGCCCCCCCCCCCCCCCGGTAGCAGCTCGCGCGCGTGCAGGGCTGGCACGTGCACTGCGGCTGGCTTCGCTTGTCGTAACGGGGCTCTCGACATTTCGCTTGGTTCGCGGCGCCTGCAATGCACAAAGTGGTATGCGTAACGCTCGAGCACTGGCAATTTGCGTGGAAATATGTAAATAGCTACAACTGCAGATGGCCGAAACTACAGACGCACTTGGCGTTGCCCCAACACGAAAGTGCGCTCAAAATCACCATTAGATAGCATCGTCACAATTGGTGAATTTCTTGACAGTGCACGCGCCCAGCAGTCCTACGACTCAAGGCTGTGGAAAATGTCCGAGTCGCCACTCTGCTTTGCCTCCTTGTTCTTCATCGAAGCTCGTTTAGACTGCTGGTGTGACTCAATTGCTTTCACATTCCACTGTGGTCTGCGTATGGGCATGCTGCGCGTAGTACGGGGATCTACAATTTCAGGTAACATGCAGTCTCTGTAAAATCTGATTAGTTGTGGAAGCATTCTGAATTTCCAAAAGTCATTATCTCTTTCGATCCGCTGTACGTGGATGCCCTTCGACGTGCAGACGACGAAGTGGCAGAAACTTCTTTTAGTGATATGCAGCTGGCCTTGCACTTGGTAGAAATAGTTATGAGAGCAGCTCAATTTGGGTGGTTCGTGTACTTGGATCCTTTGATTGTACTTTTTAGCTGCCTCGGATGGCTCCATGTCCTTCGAAGTGAATGGGCACTTCACCTCCACGATACCGTCGCTCGCAATTAATCCGTCTGGCGACGCCGCCAAGAATCCGTACTCTGAGTAAACAAGTAATCCGCAAGGTTGCACAGCAGTTTCCATTTCTTGCTCGTATAACCGGAGTGCAACACGCTCCTGTTGTCTTCCATGCTCAAGAGCGGCACTGGTGAAATTTTTTTCATAGAGCAGGGTCTTCACGAGCGTGTCACACGGTGTCCACTCCCTCCTTCGGCATACTGCATAGAAATTCGACGCCGTTAGGCGCATGTTTCTTTCAAAATGCCATGTAGGATTATCAGCCTGTCCTCGAGTAGCCTTCTCAATTTCCATCTGCTGTTTCTCATTCACCTGCAGGCTTGCTAAAACAGCCCGTTCTTTCTCGGCATATTGCTCTGGTGGCATGTCTGGCTGCTGGCAATTCGGACCATAATGAATCATTGAGTCGTTCACCGTAGACTCCTTGCGCTTATGCTGCTGGTGGCCATTTTCTTCAAACAGTTTTCTTCTGAGAGACTCTTTGTTTGCTTTCTGAGCCGTCTTCTTGCTTGCGTAGCGCTTCAAGACGGCTGCGGGGCTCTTGCAGGTTACAGCCTTGGATGTGGTGCAGTGCCACTGTGGCCCCAGCTGAAAGCTGAGCCCAGCTCCATAACAGCGGTGTTCATAAGAGCCCTTTTGACATCTGTTGATCTGTTTACCACCAGATAGTTTGGCTACCAGTGCCATGACTGCCTCGGCAAGATTACTTGTATCATCTGTCACAAGACGGTCAGCTTTTTCGGCAATTATATTGGCAGCGGTAACTATTTTCATTTGTAGCACCTTAGGCATGCCATCATAAATGTTGTCACCTTTGGTGCCATCACAGAAGTAGTCTTTGCAACTGTCGTGGCAACCAAAAACATGTTTTGGGCCATTTATTAGGTCACCCGCAAGCTGGCGCGTAAGGTCGGCTTTCTGGGCACGCTGCTTTTGTGCAGTACCCTGTACATCTCTAAGAATGTTTGCGTAGTGCTTTATGGCCTTCCGTGCACCATTCTTTAACCGCTTAATCCTAGGGCCACTTAGGAAAGCTGAACTGCCCTTTGTTTCTTTGGCTATGCCATAGAGCCGAGTGGTGTAACATTTCACAACATGGTTTGCACATTCCCTCTTTTTTACAAAGCGCCCGTACTCCACTTTCGTGAGTATCTGATGTAAAACGGACGAATCCCCGTCTCCTATGAATGTCCGGTATTCCACACCATGAATTTCCACGCTTCTCTGGAAGCCTTCAACGATAATATCCGACTCCATTGCCCCTGAGCTTTGGTTCCAATTCTTGTAGTACACATGGTCTTTCTTGCCCTTTCCCGTCCTAGAATAGTGCTCACAGGTACTGCACAGCTTGTTTCGTACTCCTAGGTAGAGGAGCTTCTTCGTGCGTTCTCCTATAATCACAGCGACACCAGAGTTGGCGGAATACCGGTGTCCATGACTGCGGTGTGACCACCCACCATCGACAATCACTGTAATATAGGGGGTTATGCCATCCTCACAGAAAGCCCCAGCTTCTTCCGCGAGTTTTTTTTCTTCTTTTCCGGCTTTTATCATTTGGTCAAAAAGGACGGTTTTCCAGCACTGCAACAAAACAAAAATTATAGCAGATTACAACGTCGAAATTGTTTTCACAATAGCGATGCCGCACTTTGTAATTGCGTCAATGTGGGAGTGAGCTCCTAGACAGGACGATTACTGGCTCACTTGTAATCCTGACATCTCACGATCAATCGTTTCATTGTATACGACGAAATGTTGCAGAGAAATTCTCATCGTGCCGTACTCCCGTTCAAAACGCTTGCCATGCACGTGCCACTGTCACTTCACGTGAATTTTACTAAAAATAAAGCAGATCCTTCATCGTCTTCAGAAAGAGAAAATAAATATTTATCAGCTTATTTACCTTTCCCAGGGACTCCTCCCGGCGTAGAAAAGCCCCTTTGCTCATAGCAGGAATTTCCATGACTGCCATTGCTTCCTCGAACTGTGAGTGGCCCGATCCGATACTCATGAATGCCCAAACAGCAGCATCATTGACTCCTACGTTTGCTTTGTCAGTGAGGGACGTTGGTTCTGTGACGGGGTCAGTCGTCAACTTTCTGATTTCCTGACATTCACTGCAGGTAAAAGTGAACTCCGACCAGAGCCCCACTCTCCGTTCTTTCACGAGTGCAAAACGTCCAGTCAGCTTAGGACAGCTGTGGTCGTCGAGACTACGAACAGCGTTCACGAAATGGGCCAGCGACACAACTCGTCTTCCGGTGATGATCGGCTCCTCTGGCTGAGTTGTGACGCTTGTCTCCAGACTCAGGCCCGGCAGCGACTCCTCGACGATGCCGAAATTGTCCCAGTATTCAGACGTTGCGTCATCCTCTCTGGCAAAACCACTGTCGTCCAAGCATGGCGTACAGGCGGCGCTTTGGCGTTGCTCTCTGTTGCTCTCCGGCGAATTCGCCTTCCTGAAAATTTTACAGGAAAGTACATCATGTGGTTAGTGAGCTAGCACCAGATGCACAGGGATCGTAGCAACTACACTTCCAAAGCTGGCATGAATAATAAGCTGGTGTGGTGAGGGACCGATGCAAAACTCAAAATAAAAGGGCGAGTCCTTTTCTCAGTTGGGATAATTACTGAAAAGAATTTCTTCCGACAGTCGTCTACTATGGGTTGCTTGAATGTCGATAAAAGGCAAGATAGATGATACAGGTGTTTGGGCTGCCTTCCTTGAACCTAATCAATCAATCAATCAATATATCAATATATAAATTAAATAGTTTTGTTTCCAAAAAAGCATATTTACGGTAGAAAAGGGTGGCCGGGATAAAATATGAACCATTACGGATTGACAAGTGCGTCATAGCGTTTTGAGAGGATGGTTGGGCGGATAGGGCATGTGACACGCTGTGTGCGCGCGTGTCCATGCGCTGTGGGATAAGCGCTCGTGTGTACAGAATCATTTGATTGGGTGCATCTCGCATCTTCTTTTTTACTTTGAGCACAGTCTAGCTTTTATAGAACACTTTCTCAGTTACAGTGCTCAGCTCTCAAGCACGCCGCGTGCTTGCGAAAAAAGCAGCATCAGACAAAAATGCCGTGCTTTGCCACCACTGCTCAATGTCCCGCCCGCAAATATGCTGTTCGATCGGACAAGTGCAGGTCAGAAAGATAGACGGAGCACAAGGTCACGACAAATAAAAGGCGCCCAAGCAGATAAACACGCAAGCAGGAGCGTTGTGACGTACACACAGCGTGCTGTAGGTCCTGATTCGCCCAGACCTCTCGTCACAGCGCTAAGAAGCACCTACCCTTAGCCTTTTCATACACGGCAGCGACATTTCAGATACACAAAGAAACAAGGTTTTTTATAGACACCACACGTCCGCAGATCTTAGCACTTTCTTCTCACGGGCGCGCATTATCTAGGAGTGACTGCGTGTCCAGCGTCCTGTACACGCACCTATAGGCGCTGCAGCGACAAAGTACGGGATATAGCATTGGACAGTTTTGTTCACCTGAAGCCGTAAAACAGAAGTTCTAACGAATTTGTCTTTCTACATATATAGCCGCCAAAACTAACATGCCAACATAAAATAGAGTAAAGTATAGCAGTGTAGCTGGCAACGTAAAGCTGATCATAGAAAGAATGTCGCCCACAACGTGACAATTTGCCTTCTGCTTCCTTCCTTCCTTTACGGAGCCCACATTGCGTCTGGGGTACAAAACGAGCTCGCCACCGTATCAAGAATAGGCTTCTATAATGTTTTTTTTTCTTTTTGCTGCTGTAGCTGCGCGCTTCTATTATCAAAAGAAACCACAGTAATCGAAATGGTCTTACCTTGAATGGTGTGAAAATGCAGCTGCTGCCCGTGCTCGACATGCCGCGATGGCGGCTCTCTTCCTCTTCCGTGAAGCTCTATCCTTATGATTTGTCATGACTCATGTGAAGCCCGGCAAGGCACTTGTGCTGCAGGTACTCCCACACGCACTCGCAGCGCACGCTAAGCAAACTCTAAAGAAGCCCTCTACGCGAGCAGTGGACACCAGAGGATGCGGCAGAAATGCGTTCTATCTCTAGTGTCTCACGCTACTACAGCCCTGTCGCCTTCCGTGCTGAGCACGCATTTTTGTGTCCGTCCTTATCCTCACTCAGTCCGCCTCCCCCCTCGTCATGCTGCCTCGCACCTTCAGGCTAGCATAGTGGCTGTTATTCCACATCTCCTGCCCTCGTGCGAGGCCATCTAGACTATTCAGGTGTTAGTGGTGTCGCCTTGGGCACCCCTTCTTGGTACCTGGTAAAACGCGTTCCTCGCTCACTATTGACGGGGGACTAGCTGGAGGGGAAAGGCGCGTCGCGTTCGCACAATGTTCACTGATAGGCGCGTGGCTAATTTACTTATACGTACGTGGCCTTGGAAGTCTTCCTAGTTAGGAAGCACATGGTGGCAGCCACCGGCTGTGTGTGAGAGAGGGTCGGGAGAGGAGGCAGTTGTCGTTACTTAGGTAAAAGAGAAAAAGTTAGTGGACTTTAGTCCCGAGAAGCTCTTGCTTTCTGTTCTCGCAGATGTCTTGTAGTGTGCGAGAAGTGCACACAAGGCCAACACGACGAGGGGTCGGCGTTCCTTTGTCGTGAAAAGTACTCTGGGTCGACTTACCCCTCGAAATCCAGACCTGCCTGGCGCATTTGTGCGATACGTCTTTCTAGCGCATTACCCCCGTTCACATGGTCGTGATGCGCCAGTTGTCGTGCCGGCTTACGGCAAACTGTCGACGCCCGGCTATACGCAAACGTGCTTTCTTATCGAGGAAAGAGGAACTGGACCCCACTCCCAACAACCGTGGAGACGGCATGCCGGCCTCTTGTTGAATGAAGTTAGTCACCCCAGCTGGCAGCCAACTGACTGGCAGTTGCTTCGAGCTGTCAGGCTGTAATCAATTTTACACGAATGCCAGAGTAGCCCATCGATTTTGCAAGCGCGTTTCGGAAAGGTGATGCGACGCCGTTTGCAGGACCTCTCGTCTTCTGTACGCCGCAGCTACCATGTGGTGTCTGATTACAGCGAGCGAGTATCAGATTACAGCGACTTGTAGCTGGGCGAGTTGGTTTATGTAAAAGAACTAAAAAAAATAACTCGCACGACTAAGTGCCTCGAGCACGGGAAACAGAAATTCGCACAATTTTCTGCGTCATCAACCACTATATAAATAGGTACATATTAGCGCGAGCAAAATAACAATGACTTGAGAAAGGAGTGGCAGGAGGCATGAATATCTCAGCTCCCGACATTTCTGCTTCGTCCCACTTCTTTCTCGAACGTACGTTTTTTGTTTTCTTGAGCTAATATTAATAAATTCCTTATAGCGAAAGAGGGACGCACGAATTTCGCACAACGGGGGGCCACCATTCCCCTCATCGTGATTTACGGCCCGTGAATCGACCGGCACTCGCAAAACTGCCCATTTCCTACGCATTAGTGCAATGCGCCTTCCATTGCTTACATGAATGCGAAGCGCATGTTTCGCACTCATGTAAACGTGTTTTATGCACACCGATGTCACCACACTTTCTTATAAACTTATCCCTTTCAGAAACGTTTCTGTTCTTTTCGAGCTACTAGGCGTAAGTCCAAGATCGGCTATTTCTACTCGTCAGCCTTATGACTCACGCTAACGAGTCAAGGAGCTGCTATCTTGACGCATTGACAGTTCTCCGCACAGCAGACTTCCTAATGACGAATTGTCAGCAGGTGCCGCATGTCCTTGACATTTTTCTCTATTGTTTTTCTCCCCTGCCCCCTCCCCGTGTAGGGTATCATATAAGCCTTTCCTTTGCCTTTCTCTCTCTCTCTCTCCTTCAGGCGAAAGCGTCGGCAGGGTGCCTTGTCGCATGGTGTTGTACACTGGCACCGAAGAAAACCAACAAGTTTTCAGTGCATAGGAAATGTAGATGGGTTTCACCACTGCCGCTCCCCCACCAGACCTGCTCAGTGGGAGCATAGTCAAAAGTTATCCGCCTTTCTGCCTCCCTGAAGGACCTCACTTGTCGCGGGTGCTTCAAAGCAGAAAAAAAAACAAGAGCCCTGGTGCCTCATTGCTGTCCCCGCACCGAAGTACTTTCTTACACCACGCCGTGCATTCAGCAAATTTCATGCCACTTCGCTTCGTTGTTACTGGCTGAAAAATCTGCAAGATTTTCAGGCAGTAGCATGATTTTAGCCAGTTTATGCAGTGAGCAACGGAATAAATATTGCTCGGTTTTGTGGTTTATTCACAGCTGACTTCGAGAGAAGAGTTTGCAAGCGCCCGCGTCCCCTTAGAGCGAGTTTGCAGTGATTATGAGGAACGCCGTCATGGGGTACTCCAGAACATTGGTGTTCGCGCATTTCGGCGCTATGGAAATGTGCGCTTGTCGTATATAAAGGCGGAAAGCGAACACGTGTCCTCAACTCCTGCCGCGCCGTAGTTTTCTCCCAAAGTAAATAAATGAAATAAACACGCAGAAAGTACAAAACAGACTTCATCTCATTCCTGTAGGTGTGCCTCGTTTCGTGTTTGTGCTGTTTGTTGTGATGGGTTCATACGAACAAGCGCAGCACGTCTGAAGCTCCGTATATTTCACGGTAAAAAAAAAAGATATTCACAAATACCTTACTCACGCACGTCTGCTCAGTTCGCTCGTATCGCTCGTTTGTCGTTCGTTTTTCTGCTTTCTTCTGACTGTCGTCGCACAGCCCTCGCTTTTCGCTTTAGTCCGTGGGGGGTGAGGAGGGCGACAAAGACGTGCACACATAAAAGAGGGACTTTCCATGAATTCGGCCTTTCTTTTCCCGTGAAGACGCTCACCCCACCCTCTCGGAGGATACTGCCGACCTGTTTTCACGCTCTCCCGCGGTACCGCGCAGCCTTATGAGACTCTGAGGGGAGGAAGGCTTACAGATGACGGTGCATGGTTTGAAGTTAGAAAAGACGTTTCCTCCTGAGGCAAAATGTTTTTGCACGCCACGTTCGAGGAGACAGGGAACCTTCAAATTCAGCGCTTTTCTTATTTTTGTTTAGGTGGCGCTAGGAGAAGATTTTCGTTGTAGTGATAGGAATAATGTAGATTTCTCAATATTCCTGCAGCTGTTGTGTGCGATTCGTGTGCATAAGTATACCAGGAGACCGTAACTGTTATAGTTTAGGCTATGCATGCTTAGATTTCATTGCTATTTCAAGATAACAACGACTTTGTTGATGTTTACGGCACGATAAATTAAGACAATTCGCGAGCTTTGTTTCGCATTTCTGCTTACTTTATTGAAAAACGCTACGTTGAGGAAATAGATCAGGGGTTCTAGTTTATCTACGTGCAAATTCAGCAAACGAACTTTAGTAGTTCTCCGCAAAAATGGGCCACGGTAGGTCTATCTAATGAGAATATTGCCCAATTTAGATCAATATAATTAAAAAGTGAGCGGGCGTACATAAATAAAATTGAGCACTCAAACGGAAAATGACATCCTCTATATACACCCAGAAAATGAATTTTCTCTAGCGAATAGGTGCCGGATAGTTCGCAGCGACATTTACTAAATTTGGCTCTTTTCAAAAGCTAATCAGCAATACAGTAAAAGTGCTAGAATAATTTGCTACGTTGAGGAAATAGATAAATATGTCTTAAATGTTCTGCGCAAAGAACAGTGCTGTAACTGCAGCAGATTTTTCAGAAAATGGTCACTGCTGACACACAGTCAGACCAAACCATGTAACTAGCGCTTATTCTTGGCTCTCCCTACCCAAATGCTAAAAGCTTACTTATTTTTAATAGATATGTTTAAAATGTACAAAAATTAAGCTTTTCAATGACACATAAACCAACTATATAAGACAAGAAGAACAGCCGCCACGTCAGTTGGAAAAGTGACAAAAACGATGTGCTCGTGCCGCCGGAGTGAGACCGCCGCCTTAAGGAAACGCACTCCCACCATTCATGTGCTGCTACATGAATTGATGTGAAGCACGAAAAATTTAATATTCATCTCTGTTGATTAATATTGTTCCATATCTCTCTTCTCTGTTTGTGCTCATTTAATGCGCCAGAAACCAGCTATCAGCAGCATTTGTGGAACTGACAACGGCCACCAATGTATCATCGTAACACTTTTTTGCGACCAAATGGCCTAGACATCACAAGTCTCTGCGGAGAACACGTTTTTCATCTAGCGTACTTTCACATCGGAAGCTACATTGGCACCGGGCATGGAATCATGGCGCACTCGGGGCATACGCGAGAGTAGTGCCGTTTATTTTTTAAAATAATTCTTGGCCCTTGGATGCGACTCTGGCAGTTCCACGATCAAGCTGCAAATGTTTTGAGTTACCAGCAGCACGATTGCCAGTGCTAGACGCCCCCAAACCTGAGACTCTAATGTAGTTTCATACAATTTAAGTTGATTTTATTAGGATGGTACAGATTTGGTGCACCTTGGTGCAGTTGGCGAAGTGGAATCATTGCATTTGCCTTGAGATGTTAGCTGCGGCAATCTTTCTTGAGGTCTCCTTTTACGTACGGAGTGACCTGCAGACGGGCCACTTGGCATATTTTCCAGGTGCACCGTGAGGTAAGTCATGGCATCTAACACGAGAAAAAATTTCTCCTGATTATTTACAACCTTTTGCAACAAGAATTATACCTCTGCGTTCATGATCGATGAAGTTATTGCATCAGCAAGCAGATGCATGCTCGTACTATGGTGGTCATATAGGAGGAGCATAGGCCGTGACCCACCTGTGATCCATGTCGCAGTGAACGCGTTAACTTTTGATGTGGACTGGTAAACTTGGCTGATTGCCTTGTTTCTTTACAGCTGGTGCTGCTATGATTTGAAAAATTTGCAAAGCAGCCCAATCTATCAGGCTGCTTTGCAAATTAGCTGCTAGCTGCCTTTACTTGATAACCTGAAAGCGGCTTTACAGCCTAGCCTGTTAAGCAATGTACTTCTTGATTATGATTATACACCAATACAGCAAACAGGCTTTTTAGCACTAGCTGCATTGGTGTACAATCAAAATGTAGCACCAACTCTCCTATAAGATCACTTTGCATTGAGATGCAATCCCGTTTCATCCACAGTTCACACATAATGGTGATAACTTGTCAAGCTCAATTTCTGAGATGCTGTTATTAGCAACATGGTGGACATGGTTACGAGCCTGAAGTACTTTTGCATGCAAACTGTGCTCCTTCCTCTTAGAGTGACTGCATGCACAAGCAGTAGTCACAAGTGCCCATCGAGAACTCTTAAAGGGGCCCTGCAACACTTTTTGAGCATGGTCAGAAAACGTTGCCAATTGGTTGTAGGAGCTCCCAAGAACACGTAAGCTAAATTTTATAGCGCAGCACACGGCCTGGAATCCACAATAATTTATCAGTCAGCTAAAAATTGCTTTCTTTTCTCTCGACAAATGATGGTAAATGCTCAAAAATGACTTTTAGAAAGCCATCTATTAGCGATTGGCTGATTTCAACATGGCGCGCTCGGTCGTTACAGAAATCACCACGGGAGGCCTCGACTTGTCCATGCGCGCGCGCGCAGTCACATTGAAAAAGCCGCGTATTCGAAGAAAAAAAGAAAACGGTGCTCAAGGGCACGAGGCGCGCATGATTTATTTTCTTTGCTCATGTCACCCCCCTGCTTAGCTTCTAGCGCTTTCGTCAGGACGAGAGAAGAGAAAATGCAATTGCAACATGCTACAAATCTTTGTAACTCCGCTCGTACTGGACGGATTCTAAATAATTTTGCGATGTTGAATTCATGATGTAATAATCTTTTTTAATGAATCCATTCTATAATTACTTGAAGAAGTAAGTGTTTTAGGGCCCCTTTAAGTGAAAAATTCAAAATTTCAAATGTAACATGACTAGGTGTTCAGTGAATCAATAATTGCCACAATAAATCAAAACACAATGATATCAGGTTTTCATAGAATATATTGACAACCATTGGGAAGACCTCATTGCTTTAGCTACTACATAACTAAAATCAACTTGTAAAGCTACAAGGCTGTACACTGAACTAAGGCATTCACCAATTTAATGCATCACTTTCAACACACCATATTATACAAAATTCAACACATTGCCCACTCACTGTTTATTCCACATCAACGCCAAAAAGCTTAGCTTAGACAACCTATTTTACAGACTTTATCCGATGCTTTTTGAAAGCTTTTCAGTGGAGTTTTTCAATGTTGACAATGGCGCTCGCACTCTTATGCAAACACCAGCAGCTGGTCTTATTTGTAGTAGATTCCTTAGCATAGAAAATTGGTCTTTGGTCTAACAGATCCTGTCTTGGGGAAAGTACCTGCAACAACTTTCTCTGTTTGATAAGATTGGCTAAATTCAAATATACTGTGGTGTCTCATTCACCATTCAACAAAATACAGCTTTTACCATAATGTAACAAGAAAAATATAACTTAGTTAATAATGCTATAAGACAGAAACAAACATCAGATGTGTATGCCTTTTGCTGCACACTAAAAGCTCAATTACCCATATGAATTGTGGAAGTGCACACGACGAAATTCATTTGTTGAAGCCAGACTGAACTGGTAACTGCACAGCCAAGGTGCCAAAATATTGAAATTCTATTGTATGCAAAGTGTATCGCACACAAATGCCAAGTAACCTACTTGGACTCGGTCATGCCTATTGGCAGTCAAAGCACACCCCACACATGCTGTCACTGCACCTCCATGTTTGACTCTATCCGCACAAGGCACACTTCCTTGCCTTCCTCCATAGCACTTTTGAGGTCTCTCACTAGTGCCACGGCTCGTTCATAGGGGCCCGCAGGCAGCTGCACCATACATGCTGCCAGCTGCTGTAGGAGCAGTCCAGTTTCTGCGACTTTGCGCTTCTCAAAAGGAGAACCCTTAGACGCAGGACTGTCTTCGGGCTCTTCCTCACCACTACCATCTGCACTCCACTGCTGTGTCGTCTTGGGCTCCGATGTAAAAAGGCGGCAGGCATTTTTGTAGTACTCGCGTGTCCAGCGCTGTGCGGCACCTTCTTCAAAGTACAGAGGTAAACCGGAGCGAAGCCTCTCGAAAAAGACATGCTGGCAGGGCAGCATGTAGGATGTGGCATCCCAACAGTTGCACGAACTACATGTGCTCACATAATTCTCGTCAGGCTCCACCATGGCACGAGCAGCTTGCATCTGCTGTGACACTCGCTTGAATGCATATGGTGTAAGGAAGGCCATGTACCTGCACCCAAGACCAGTGAAAGCATTTCTCTTGAGCTTGTGAATGGCTGCCAAAACCAACGTAAAAAGGGCATGTCACAGAAAAACAAAAGGATGACTAAAGCTCATTACCACATATTTTCAAGACGAGAGAAAATTAAAACTTAAATTGTGTAATTACTGCCATTTTTCTTTTCTTAGTTCACTGTTGAAGTGATGAGTTCACAGGTAAAGATCTTTGGCTACTTTTTGAATAAATAAACCTCAAATGGGCAATACGCTGTGAGGAGTCAGTAGCAGCACAAATGGACCTCGTAGTAGTAGGCGGCATGAGCTAGAGATTGCATAAGTAGTGTAGCTTCATCATCATCATCAGCCGAGTGAATAGTGGTTGTGGGAGGTAGGCACGAAAGTGTATATGAGAGAAAGAGAGTGAGTGCACACGTGTTTTCATGTGCATCATGGGAGAAGAGAGGTCACAAGCTGAAAGATGCTTTGGTAAATAAATGAAAAGTGGAAAGTCAGTTAAGGCTTGCCTTCAGCACTAACGATGCACTCACTGCGAGCTCCTCAAAGCTTTTGTGCAAGCCTAATGTCCATAATAATGAAGAGACCAGCAGAAACTGAAAAGCACTGCTACTGTACATTGCTGAAAGGAAATATTGCTGTCAATTTGGCTTAAATAAACTTGATGACTAAGTTATGCACAGTAGCGAACGAAGTGCGTTGACTAGATACAGTAACATCGGGCATTCTTGTCTATTCTATGCACTCATACATAAGAACTTGATGGTGCCATTCAGACCTTTTTTTTTTTTTTTTTAAGTTCCACAAGACTTTGTAGTAAGCAGTTCTGATGATAAAGTTTAAAAACACATTAACCAGTATCTATGTAATAAGTGCATCTTTATAAAGAATTACTGATACAGTAATGATTGGCACTGACAGCATTGGTGCAATTAGTGCAGGTTTTAAGGACAAACCATCTCTCATTAACCACAAGAAGTTTCTCTGTTCGAAAAGTTAAAAAAGGTATGAAAGTTTGATTTTGACAAACTATAGTTTGTCAAAATCAAACTGCCCATGCAGAGAGACACTAATATTGATACCATTTTCTGAAAAGAAAAGACTAGAATAGATCAAGGGGTCTGTTTCTTTTTTTTTAAACAAAGTGTAATGAAGCCATGGGTTAATGAAAGCATAGGGTCCTTATATCTTCCTTTGTGAAGACTCTGGCTCCAGTCTTTGGCTCCAGTGACATTTCCTATTCAATGACCTTTCATCAGTACCCTGCTGTAATTTATAAATTTACTTAAGTGTGACATAGATGTGTGTGACATAATGGATCATTTAAGAATTACACTCAAACATCAATATAAGAAACCCAGATATAACAAAATACTGCTTATAATGAAGCAAATTAAACATAGTCATGTAATAGATATCACATTAAAATAAACTTTTATAACAAGTTTTCGGATATAATGAACTTATTTTCGTGTAAGATGCAACTTTCTTATAGTGAAGCTTGAGTGTACAAGCTTTTCTCTTTAGAACTACCACATAGAATACCCCAAATTGGCCTGTGTAGCTTCAAATAAATGGAGGAAATAACTGAATGCCTGCAATTTTCTGATAGCAGAGAATAAACATACAAAGGTGCACCAGTGAAATATGTGGGGCAGCCATGCACACCACAGGGTGTCAAGACATCTGCAACAACATTATTAGGGCAAAACTAGAACCAAGAGGACTGTATGCAAATATGATAACCTAAGATGTTAACTGAAGCAAAAAAAGTAATTTGACATATGTATCTAGATTATTTCCACAAAAACAGAAAAGGCACTCCTACTACAAGCAATGCTTAATAAGCCAGAAAAAGAACAAAAATGAAAAAAAAGAAAGAAAGAAAAAAAAAGAAAAGAAGAAAGAAAGAAAAAAGAAAGAAAGAAAGAAAGAAAGAAAGAAAGAAAGAAAGAAAGGAAGAAAGAAAGAAAGAAAGAAAGAAAGGTGCCCATACTGCTTGCAGTGATGTTGCGGATATTGATGCTGTCTGCTTGGGCATAGACAAACTTCTATCCATAGGAGTAGGCTACATAAACTTCTAAGAGCCAAAGACTGAACCTTGAAAGTTTCAAGAATTTTCACAGAACCTTACCTCTCATGTGGAAAAATGTGCAGCAGTTTAAGACATCATGATGCACCACTCTCCAAATGTTTTTGGTGTGAACAACAAAAATGAAAAGCTGATCATCATCTTCTCCTCTACTATTCAACCCATCACCATGAAATCGACAGAAGTAAGGTTTTTCAGAAATACTTTATCAATCTAAACTGATTCAGTACTTATTTTTGTGTCCCTTAAAGCATCCTACAATGCTTTTGGAAGACAGTTAGAAAATGCTGCCAATCGGTAGTCGGTGCTCCTGAGAACATGTGGGCCAAACATTGTAGTGCCGCATAAAGCTTCAAATTCAGTTAGTTCTCAGACAGCTAGAGACCGCTCGCTCTTTTCTTAACAAATGATGTCATGAACCGAAATGACCGCACTATGAACACAGTCAATGGCCATTGCCTTATTTGAACACCATCAGCTGCATAGCTACTGCGGCCATCGTGGTATGCCCCGACATGTTCTCCATGCACGCACTTGTAATCACGCTGAAAATAAGCCACGCATTAGATGAAAAAGAAGAAAAGAAAGTGGTCATGGGCATGAGGAACGGACATAGTTGTTTCTTGCGCCCTTGTGACGCCCAGCCCCCCTCACAGCTTCCAATGCACTCACTGGTACAAAATGAGAGAGAAAGCACTCAAAGCGTGCAACAAATTCCAGTAACTCCACCTGTACTAGACAGATTCTAAAAATTTTTGCAGCAGTTCATTCCTGAGACAGAAGGCTTCTTTAATGAAGTCATTCAATGACTACGGTATTTACTCGCATAATTTCCGCACTTTTTTCCGTAAATTTGGGGCCCCGAGAAAGGGGTGCAAAAATTACACGGGGATTTCGCGAGCGCATACAAAATATTGTGCCACAGTCCTAACGTGTGCAGTATCTACATTTAAAAAAAGAAGGAATAAATTAGAGCACGAATGAAGTGTACCTGTTAATTTTGAAAGAATTAGCTCGTACTTTAACCAGTCAGATCTGGTCACGCGCAGTCCAGCGGGAATAACTGATCGCGAAGCCCCTATTGAGAATCATCCTCACAACCGCTGCCACTGCTCTCCCGAAGTGCATCGTCCTCTGTTCAGTCGACCGCGTTCGAACGCCCCATTTTCTTGAAGCTCTTTAGACAATGCTGGGAGAAACTAGGACTCATGACAGGGCGACACCGAAAGAACTTAAGCATCCACACATAATAAAAAAGGCCTCCTTAAATGGCAGGAAACTCGCATTAGCAAGTGCGCATTCATTTTCTTTCTCGCGTACCGATCGCACTGGCCGTCACCTGAACTATGTCCCCTTGAGGTGCTTTGAGGAGGCACGCCTCCCGTTTTTTTCGGCGAAATTGCCCGAAATATGCGAGTACAGTTGAATCCCGCTACAACGAAATTGACGGGGCAGGCGCAAAATTTCGTTATCGCGGAAATTCGTTGTCGCGATATGATGAAATACATACGTGACACAGGACTTGCTGAAGCAAAAGAACAAGCTTTAATGTCAAAAATCGCTCAACTTCGCCTGTTTCCACTTCTTGCCAAGCGATGGCACAACACGACTTTCGCACGCTGCCAGTAGAGCCATTGCTTCGTCGTCCTGCGACCCGATGCAACGCCTGATGATATTGAATGCGTCCAGCACCTGTGAAGTCGGTTGTAGTGCGGGATCACGTTGCGCGATTGTGTCATCATCGTCCGACGAAACACCATTTTCCTGGACGCTCTTTATGATGTCTGCGTCCGTCATTTCCTCGCGCACCACCAAGCAAGAGTCGGCTTGCAAGAACTCGCTGATATGTACGTCGACGGGCACATCACTTTCCTGTAGGTCTGCCCAAGCGACTGCGATTTCTTCGTCCTGGTCCAGCAACCTGTCCTCATCGCGGTCTGCGTCGCCATCGTAAGCTTCAATCGCAGAATCGGAAGTCTCGGCGCACTGCACTGCGAATCCGGCATGGCGAAAGCAGTTCGCGACTACGGCGCTCCCTGTCTCGCACCACGAAGCAGCGATCATTTGGAGCGCCATGAACAAGTCGATTTTCGTTTCGCGACCCAACCGAGTGTTCAAAATCAGCCTTTGGATAAGGCGCTTGCGGTTCGCGCACTTGACGCTTTGGATGACCCCTTGGTCGAGGGGTTGAATGATGGACGTGCAGTTCGGTGGCAAAAACTTGAGCTGCACGCTCACGAGCTCCGTGTCCTCAATGGAATGTGCGGAACAATTGTCTAAAAGCAGACAAACCTTGCGACCTTGCCTGGCCATGTCCCGGTCGAATTCCTCGACCCACTCTCCAAACATTGCACGGGTCATCCACGCCCGGCTGTTGGCCACGTACTTCACTGGAAGGCGCCGATTTCCTTTGAAGCAGCGCGGTTTTGCGCTTTTGCCAATGACCAAAAGCGGTCGCTTATCTGATCCGTCCATATTGGCGCACAGTAGCACGGTGATCCTTTTCTTGCTGTGTTTACCTCCTTGACAGCGCAGCCCCTTAAAATCCAGGGTCTTGTTCGGTAACATTTCGTAGAATAGACCGGTCTCATCGGCATTGTATATGTCCGATGATGCGTAGTCCTTAAGGATGCTTCCAAGGCTAGCCGACATCCACGCGGCGGCGCCGTCTTTATCCGCCGAAGCGGCTTCACCACACAACACTTTGCCGATGATGCTGTGGCGGGATTTAAATCTGTTTAGCCAACCTACGCTGGCCTTGAAATCATCAATGCCGAGCATGCAGGCAAAATCCAGCGCCTTCTGCCGTACAATATCGCCGCTAAGGGCAATTTTCTTCGCCCGCGTCTCCACGAACCAGGTGTAAACAGCCTTGTCTAAGGCTTCGTGCACTGGCTGGGTCACCTTCTTATGCTTAGCGGACGTCCCTGAAGCTAGAGCTTTGCCTATCGCATCCTTGCTCTTCAATATAGTTGACAGAGAGCTCGCCGCAATCCCGAACTCTTCAGCGATGAGTGCCTTCTTCTTTCCAGCTTTAGCCTGTGCGATGATGCGAGCCTTGTCTTCGAGCGACAAAAACTTGCGTTTTTTCGCCGGCTGCGCCATCGTTGATCCCGTTACTGCGCCTTCGGGAAACAATCAAACAATGACCAAAGCGTGCGATCGCTCGTTGTGAAGAAGCTAGCCCTAGTCAAGCCGCCGGAAGCGGAAGCCGTCGTCCGAACGCATCGTCGCACTCTACCGGGATTTGCCTCGCATCTCCAATTTTGTACGTACGTACGTACACATAAATTGGAAATTCCTGACATTGAAACCATTCTCACAAACATTATAAAAATGATTAAAAATACTATAAAAATCAAATTAATGCGTGTTGTTTGTACACAGACATGATTCAAAACGTTTCCGACGTTTCTTCTGAATCTACATGAGAGCGCGTTGCATTGATTGCATCGCCATCACTATCGCGGTATGTATGGCGGCTTTGTGTTGTTTACGTTGCGCAACGAGTCACCGTCGCGTTCAGTATGCACGCTCCGAGCAACATCTTGTGTGTGTGTGTGTTTTTTTTAAATGTTATTAAGGTCCATGGTTTGTCAAGGCATTAAAACACTTTTGAGAATTTCAATAAGCTGTAATTTGAATAATTTTGCTCGTGCCTGTCCCGCAGAAAACTTCGTTGAAGTGGAAATGCTGCCGTGAAGTAGTTCGTATTGGAGGGAATTTCGAAGCATTATACCCTATGGGACATCGACGGGGAATGGAAAAACCTTCGTTGTGGCGGAAATTTCGTTGAAGCGGACTTCGTTGTGCCGGGATTCGACTGTAAATACTTTTTTCTGAAAAGCTAGCAAAATATAAGAGGGTGCGCAAATTATGCACGTAAATACGGTACTTGAGAAAGTGCTGCAAAAGAGGCAACTCCACAAACCAGAATAATTATATAACCAAAGATCTTAAGACCCTAAAAATTTCGCCTTCATCGGGCTTCACCTGCAGAAAAGAATATATTTCTTTAAGCAAGACAAAGTATACATTCAAAGCTACCACATTTCCCTTTTCTTCTCTTTACACGACCACGAAATTCAGCTTACAGGAGTGTAGATATGCAACACAGTAATATAATAACTTAATAATATCTGGGGTTTAATATCCCCAAAACGGTAATAATAACTTAAGAAAAGTAATCTACTTTGCTCTAATTTGCACAAAAATCAAGATGGGTAGTGAAACTTCGTATTGTGATAACGAACTACAACACAAAATTTCAGAAAAATTAAGTTGATTGATTTGTGGGGTTTAATGTCCCAAAACCACCACATGATTATGAGAGACGCCCCCAAAAAATAATAGTAAGTAAGATTTCAATATTTAAACAGTGGCTTTACCACATTCTCCCATGAATCGGTTGAAGAGTAAATGGTAATATTGCCATGTTCCTTTCCTCAAGTTTTGTTATCACCCTGTTACACTACGTTCAGTGCAAACTGCCCCGACGATGTTCGAGAAGCTTCAGGCTTTAGTAGATTTTTTTGTTAAGATTACACCCACTTCGGGAACGTCACAGAATATCGCCGTTAGCGATAATGCTAGAAAGTTCGATGGCAAGGGTATAAATGCCGACACGCTTTGCTGCTTGTCAGTTGATCGACGGCCGACACTGCATTCACCGTTATCAGTGCAAGTGTGCTCCTGTAACCTGACTTTCCATTTACCAGGCACAGGTTCGCCCAAATAAACAGTTTCATCTGACCATCTAGTCTCCCGCCTTCAATCATGTCACGACCCCGTGACATCTGGTGGAGGTGCTTCCAAGCCCATGTACCGAACACCTCCCTTTAGCCGTGAGCCGAGCCCACACCGTCAAGGGGCCAACACTGAGCAGCGAGCCAGCTGCCAGCAGCAAGGGGTTCCGCCAGAGTTCGGGCCTCTACATGACTCAACTGGGAAGACTAAAACCCTGAGCTCGACCACTGCAACGATGACAGCCCCTGTGCCGTCTGCACCGATCCTGCTCCGGCAACCAAAGGAGCCGCCAACTTTCCGTGGTTCGCCCCTCGAAGACCCGGAAAACTGGCTCGAAAGGTTCGATTGAGTTGCCCAGTTCAACGATTGGACCGACAGTGACAAGTTGCGGCACATTTATTTCGCCCTACAACATTCAGCTCACACTTCCGACCTGGGACATTTTTCGTGCTGCATTTCTTGGCACTTTCCCAAGCATCGTTTGAAAGGAAAGGGCCGAATCCTTACTGGAGACCCATGTACAGCTCCCCAACGAGAACGTTGGAATGTACATTGAGGAAATGACACTCCTGTTTCATCATGCCGATCCCACCATGTCCGAGGAGAAGAAGCTTCGCTTCTTGATGCGGGGAGCTAAGCAGGAACTTTTCGTCGGCCTTGTACGCAACCCTCCAAGGATGGTCTCAGAATTCATTTCGGAGGCCATGACGATTGAAAAGGCCCTGGAAATGCATACGAGGCAGTACGACCGCCACCTTTTGACGACGACCTACGGGGAGGTCCAGTCGTTTCAAACCGGAGACCTGCATGAGACTATCCCAGCCATCGTACGAGAAGAGCTCCGTAAATGGTGTCACCCTCCCAACATTCAGTGGACTCCATTGTGGACGTTGTACGCCAGGAGATCCAGCAATCGCTGGGCGTTCCTCAGCCTCCAGCGCCGCAGCTGCAAGTAATGAGCTATGCAGCTGCAGCTCGCCGTCACGCCCCCCTTCCACGCCCACGCCAAAACACCGTCCCCGTCGCACTTCTGTCACCAGCACCATCGCCGCCACCGCTACCACCACCGACGTCCTACCATTCACCAGTGGGCCAGCGCAGTGCGCCGAGGAAAACTGATGTTTGGCGTGCACCTGACAACCACCTGCTCTGCTACCACTGCGGCGAGGCTGGGCACACCTACCGCCGTTACCAGTACCGACAGATGGGTCTATGGGGCTTTGACATCAATCAACGCACCGTGCCCACAACCCGGTGAACGATCGCGATCTACCTCACGGGAGTGCAGTCAACACCCCGACGACCTTATCGTTTGCCATTGCCAGGCCTCTACGCCTCACCGCACTGCGGGCAGTACACCGGCTCTGTTTGGGGCCGATCTCCAAGCCCTTACTCGAAAAACTAGGGGCAGCAACCAATGGAGGTGCGGTTGCTGCATGATGAACTACTGAAGATGTTCCACCACCACCGCCGCCACGAAATTGAAAGCACCCGTCGCAAGACAAAAAGGGTCTTGACGTCGAGCCTTCGCAGCCTGCAGAAGACATCACGACGCAACGTGGAAGCAGCGGAGCAAATAGACATAGCCATGACCCGACGCCACGACCGAACCGCAATGCACGACGATGAACCAGCGACCTCAACGTAATATTCGACGGCCACCTCGTCACAGCTCTCGTCGATACTGGAGCGGACTATTCCGTCGTAAGTGGGTCTTTCGCGACGAAGTTGAAAAAAGTGAGGACTGCATGGCAAGGCCCTGAAATACGGACTGCTTAAGGTCACTTAATAATGCCGACTGGAGTGTGCACAGCAAGAATCACCATGAATAACCAGACTTATCCTGCGAGCTTTGTAATCTTACAAAATTGCTCCAGGGATGTGATGCTTGGAATGGACTTTCTAAGTCAATGCAGCGCCATCATCGATCTGAGGTTTGAGTCAATCACACTAACCTCGGAAAACACGCTGCCGACCACTACAACTGCAAGGAATTACGCATTGCATGTGCTAGAACGGCAGGTCACCGTGCCGCCTTTCTCCAGTGTCATCGTTTCCATTGGCAGCGAAAAAGTCGAAAACTTTGAAGGTGCCGTTGAGGGCGATCAGCACCTTCTTCTGAACCATCAAATTTGCGTCGCAAGAGGCATAGCTTAGCTGCGTGACGGCAAAGCAAAGGTGGCACTGACAAACTTCAGTCCCGAATATCGCCCCCTCAATCGTGGTACAGCGGTCGGCCACATTGATGGATTCGTGCAGGCCAGCAATTCATTCGCCCTCTTCAATGCTGCCGATGCTGCTTCGACGAATCAAGAGGCGGAACCAGATTTCAATGTCAACCCGAGCTTTTTGAAGTGCAAGCAAGCCCCTGCTCTTGTAATTCAAAAACTGCTTCTGGTCATCATCACGAATTCGACAAACCGCAGTTGCGAAACATTGCATCATAACAGAAGAAAGTGCCTGACCAGTTCGACAAAGCCCGTACCGTGTCTTGACGCATGAACACAACACCGTGAAAAAACAAGTCGACAAATTGCTACGCGACGACATCATTCACGTGCCATCCAAGAGTCCGTGGCCGTCACCCGTGGTATTAGTGAAGAAGAAGGACAGGACCCTACGTTTTTGCGTCAATTACCGCCGCCTGAACAAAATCACAAGGAAGGACATGTACCCTCTCCCACGCATAGACGCACTGAACCGTCTCCACAACACGAAAAACTTTTCTTCGATGGACCTCAAAACGGGCTATTGCAATTGAGGTTGACGAGAGATCGAGAGAAGACGGCCTTTATCACACTAGACGGCCTCTTCGAGTTGAAGGTCATGCCATTTGCTCTTTGCCTGTGACGTTTCAGCGCGTTATGGACACCATGCTGGCTGGATTAAAATGAAAGACTTGCCTCGTGTATTTGAATGAGGTCGTCATGTTTTCCTCCAGCTTTGACGAGCATCTCCGGCGCCTTGAAGCGGTACTTCAAGTTATCAACACATCTGGACTAACTCTGAAGCTAGAAAAGTGCCGCTTCGTGTATGAAGAGCTGTTGTTCATGGGAAACATGATAAGCAAGTTCGGAGTCCATCCCCACCCGCGGAAAACACCCGCCATCGCTGATTTCCCGCAGCCCACTGACAAGAAGGCTGTACGCCGATTTCTTAGATAATGTGCCTATTACAGGCATTTTGTCAAACGTTTTTCACAGACCGCCGAGCCGCTAACTCACCTCACGAAAAGCGACGTTGAATTCAGGTGGGAAGCAGCACAAAAGGAAGCGTTTCAGGAACTTAAACGACACCTCCAAACACCACTGATACTTGCGCATTCTGGCGAATACGTCGAAACAGAAGTACACACCGGCGCAAGCAGCGTAGGACTCGGCGCCGTCCTTGTGCAAAGGACTGGCAGCGTGGAGAAGGTCATCAGTTATGCTAGCCCGTCGCTATCCAAGGCCAAGGCCAACTATTCCACAACAGAAAAAGAGTGCCTTGCCATCATCTGGGCAGCATCAAAGTTTCGCCCCTACCTCTATGGCAGGCCTTTCAAAGTTGTGAGCGACCACCACGCCTTGTGTTGGCTAGCTAACTTAAAAGACCCTTTGGGTCGCCTCGCACGATGGAGCCTCCGACTTCAAGAATTCCACGTGACCGTCGTTTACAAGTCTGAAAGAACACACTCTGACGCCAGCTGCTTGTCTCATGCCCCCATCGAACCACTGTTGCCCGACGGCCTGGATGAGAACAGCTGTTTAGGAACAATAACTGCCGACGACTTCGCCGAGCAACAGCAAGCTGACCCGAAAGTCAGATGCTTTGTGGAATACCTCGAGGGTATCAGCACGATTGTTCCGAATGTTTTGAAGAAAGGACTGGATTCGTTACTCTTTCAAAATGAAGTCCTCTTAAAGAAGAACTTCTCGCCCATTCCAGCCGACTACCTGCTGGTGGTTCCTTCAGCAGTGAGACCAGAAGTACTCAAGGCCCTATACGACGACCTGACGGCTGGACACCTCGGTGTTTCCCGTACGCTCGCAAGACTACAGGAAAAGTACTACTAGCCACAACTTTCCGCCGGCGACACTCGCTTTGTCTGGACCAGCTGCGACTGTAAACAACGAAAGACACTACCGACTAGGCCAGCCGGACTTCTCTAGCCCATGAAGCCACCTCGCCGGCCGTTCCAGCAAATCGGCATGGACTTACTCGGGCTGTTCCCGACGTCGAATTCCGGGAGCAAATGAATCGGTGTAGCTACTGACTACTTCACACGCTACGCCAAAACAAAGGCCCTCCCTAAAGGCAGTGCCTCCGAGGTAGCAAGGTTCTTCATCGATAACATTGTTTTGCAACACGGAGCTCCACAGGTCCTCATTACTGATAGAGGTACAGCCTTTACGGCGGACCTAACTCAGGCTATCCTGAGGTACAGCCAGACAAGTCACCGCTGCACCACCGCCTACCATCCACAGACCAACGGCCTCACCGAACGTCTTAATAAGACAATCGCTGATATACTGCCTATGTACATCGATGCTGAGCACAAGACGTGGGATGAAATCCTTCCGTACGTGACCTTTTCGTAAAATACGGCCGTCCAAGAAACGATGCAGATGACGCTGTACAAGTTCGTCTATGGAAGGAGCCCGGCAACGATGCTCGACGCTATACTTCCAAACGTCGTTGACGAAGAGAACCTCAACATCACCGCCTACCTTCAGCGTGCGGAAGAAGCTCGTCAACTCGCCCGCCTGCGCATCAAGAATGAGCAGGCGACTGAGAGCCGCCATTACAATCTTCGATGAAGCTTTGCTGAGTACCAGCCCGGGGACCGTGTCTCGGTATGAACGCCGATGTGGGCTCAGTGAAAAACTTTTGTGACTGTACTTCGGACCGTACAGAGTAGTTCGACGTCTCGGCCCATTGGACTGCGAGGTTGTTCCCGACGGCATTACGAACTTTCAACGGCGCCGTGCTTGATTTGAAGTCGTCCATGTCGTGCGTCTTAAGCCATTCGATGCGCGAACCTGGGGACTGTATTTTGTTGTTGTTGCTGTACTTATTGTTTATTATTTTTATTATTGTACCTTTGCCTTTTGTTAAAGCATTGAGACGATGCCTTTTTCAAAGGGGGACTATGCCATATTCCTTTCCTCAAGTTTTGTTATCACCCCGTCACACTACATTCAGCGCAAACCTCACCTACGATGTTCGAGAAGCTTTGAGGCTTTAGTTTTTGTTATGATTACGTTCACTTCGGGAACATCACAGATTATTCTGGAACCTACGTCGCTGCTAGCAATGATGCTAGAATATTCGATGGCAAGGGTATAAATACTGACACGCTTCGCCGCTTGTCAGTTGATCAACGGCCGGCGCTGCATTTGTTGCTATCAATGCAAGTGTGCTACTGTAACCCATTTTTCGTTTACCGGGCACAGGTTCACCCAAATAAACAGTTTCATCTGATCATCTAGCCTCCTGCCTTCAACCACGCCATGACCCCGTGACAATATAATGCATATACTCTCTTAGGGGCCTTGCTATTTCTAGTGCCTTAGTAGCAAGAGCTGTACCACAACATTTTATATACTATAACAGATGCCGTAGTTGTAAAATTAAAGTACAAAAACGGGAATATTTTTCCAGACTACAAAACATACTTGCTATGGCAGCTTATCAATTAAGAAGTTGTGGTGCTAAGCTCAAGGGCGCAGGCTCATTTCCTGGCCATAGTGGCTGCATTTTCATGGGGGTAAAATGCAGAACAGCCATGCCCTTAGAAAAATATAGTGCCCACAAACAGCCCCTAAACCACCTCCGATAATTTTTTAACATTTTAAGAGAAAGTGCACATTGAAATCATAATGCTGTCATGATCAAAAATATCAAATGGGGCAGCACTACGAGCACCACACAAATGTCAAGAAACAATCTATTCTCCTTTCTGGGCCTGTCGGTACGTATGTTTCCCGTGAAGTCAACATTTCTGTCTGCTCTTCATCCACAAAACCTCTTCGTCTGCCCGCAGCTACATGCGCTCGCCGATCTTTCTCCTCACTTGGTGAGGGGGCCACTTGGGCCACAGGAATGACGAGCTGACGAATGCAGAGAAGCGAAGGAAAGAGCAAAATGACAAGGGGCTTCTTTTGTATCATCAAACACGTGCTACTCTTCTATTAAGGCACCGTTTCGAAAAATTCTCCCTTCTACGTATTCAATCTAGACTCGTGCGCAACTACAACGCCACAACAAACTTTTGACTCTGGGTGGTTTAGGGGACCTTCACAGGTAGTACGTATTATGAGGCACACCCCTACTCTGGATGTGCCTCGAAATCATATAGTAGGAGTCTTGGCACAGAAAACCATACAACTTAATATGTTTTAATAAGGAAGCATCACCTGCCATTTGATAATGCCACCTGAGACAAGCATCGACGAAAACTTCAGCTAACCAAGCAATCTCTGTTCTGCTGTGAACCTGCTGTGAAGTGGTGACAGGCAAAAATGACAGATAATGATCAGAACGTAGAAATTAAAAGAATTCAATGTGATTGCAGTGTTCACATATGAACATTGCGAAAAGCTTACAAGCTGCTTAATGCGAGCAGAAAGTTTGAAAAAAAAAAAACAACTTATGAAGCTTTCTATTAGGCAAGCAATTGGAATTGTGCCAAACATGTTCCTGTTAAAGCTCGCACCATTGCTAGCAGCGTGGTCAATAGTTGAGTGAACCACAGCAAGAATGCTCTCACAATGCTTACAATGGACACACTGCAACTGAATGTCCAGTAGAAATCACCATTAGTTGCTACCTAAAACATTTTGCACACCGTACTTGTGCTCATCCTCAGACATGTTGGGCGGTGCAGCGATCTTCAGGATAGTTTGCATGGCTCGCTGGTCACGTTCAATCCTCAGGCACGTTGCAAAGCATTTGAGTGCATGGAATAGCTGGTCCAGAAGTTCGTGCTTGCTCACAATGTGTGCCACCTGTGTGGTTAATAGGATGAATATAACGAATGACAGTTAGTTTATCCGTCAAGGATCTGAAAGCATATCAAAATGGCTCATGAAGCTTTTTCATTTTTTGTATATGAAAAAGAAAAGCAACCAAGACCCAAGGCAAAAGGTGTCCCCCTTCCGCTACCTAACCTCAAAAACAATTTTTGTAAACAAGCATTAACGAAAATGATTTTGATAAACTAAATTTCTTTGACCTCATCATATATACGAAGATGTGTAATGATGTTCAATATTTATTTCCCCCAATGATTTATAGACAAGTGTTTTCTTTCCTTGTGTCCATTTTACAGGCATTTAGTACCTACTTGCAATGGGCAGTGTATAAACATAATGTCACCTTTACCACCTACCATTTTCTTGAACCTCGCCAATAAAGGGTGGCACTAAAACAAAAACAAAGATATGTGAAAGGTCAAGCACCCATTGCTTCCCATCTTTTTTTTTGCATGTCAATATTTTCCTGGCTGCACAACCCTGTATTCCCAAGATGTCAACCAACTTGCCCACAAACAAATCTTACCGGCTTTCAGCGAAGCATTCCATTTTCACAGTCAAAGCCAAGTTCAGTTATGATATCAGTCTAACAAACCACATGTACGTGTCAAATTTTGTTCATTTATCCCTATAACAAACACAAAAACAGTTTACATTGCCCTGAACCCCCTGAAAAACAAGTATCTCAAGCTGATTTTGGCATTGCTAAGGTCTCATGAGTAAGCCCAATGAAGTAATGTGAGCTAAAAAAAATTCACTTCCGTTATAAGCACCATTAAGTTTGACAGAAACAAGTGCCTGCCTACCATAAGTATTTCAAGAATACTTTTACCCAGTGTTTATACGACTGCGTTGCTGAATCACGAGCTGCTGGAAACAACTGGGGATCGGTGTTTTGGCAATGAGAAAACTGTAACTGCTCCAGTATTGCAGCAACTATAAATCAATCTGGCCTGTAGACTTCAATTTCCGTAGTAACCTTTACATTTTTAGAGGATGTATGACGACCTCTGCATATTGATAAACTGCCCTTGCACACATTGGTCGGCACACACACTCGTGAGTTGACTCACTCAGACTCAGAATGGGCTGCGAGTCTGAGTTAGTCTAGGTGAGTAATATATTGGAGAATGAGTTGGAGTGAGTTTGGTTAAGGAAAATTTTTTGGAGTCCGAGTCCGAGTAAGTCCGGTTGAGGTGAATATTGGTGAGCCTGAGTGAGCCCTAAGTGCAAAACATGTTTCGTGAGCAAGTCTCCGTGAGCTCCAACTTTAATTCCCAACCTATGGCCATATTTACTCATCTTAAGCATTATTATGAGCATGTTATCCACTTAAAAGTTAGTACTCATGTCTTTTCACAGATATTTGACGAATGCACTACTTCATGTTTGTTCATCAGATTCGGAGTTGGGGGAGGGGACATGTTCTTTTCTCGCAAATCCTTTTAGGAGAAGTGATAAATATACCTCTTGTCAGTCACATATTTCATAAAAATGTCCTTACAGGACAGAAATTACCGATACCTAATTAGCATTTGAAGGTACAGGATGCAAAGAAATACGAAAGCCTATCGTAGAGGGCCGATCTTGTGAGGTGTTGGCCTTAAGTAGCATTTACACCAAGGCGGAAAAAGCTAATTTTACACTGACAGACTAATCAGGTTTTGATTAGTGGTATCGACAGCCCCTTGGTGATCCACGTGTACGCTGGCAATGTGAAGGAAGTGTGAGGAGGTTTATTAGCCGTTAAAGATAGCGACGAGACAGCGTGAAGAACCGTCCAGCGATCGGCACAGCAACAAACCGAAGCACGAGCCGAGAGAGAGCCGGGCGTTGGCGATGCTGCTCGCTGCAGGCACATCTTCTTCTTCACAATCGCCCCCGCTGCAAAAGGAGCCACCCTGGTGACTTAAGAAGTTTCAGGCAAAGGCTCATGGTATGGTTTCAGTCGGGAAACATGGACGATGTCACGTGCATGCCGGCGCATGTCGTCCGATTGAGAAACTGGTTCAATTAGGAAATTAACAGGAGAGGTTTTCTCCAAAACGGTGTAAGGCCCCTCGTACAGGGGGACAAGTTTCGAGGAGAGTCCCGGTGTTTGGTATGGGATGGCAAGCCACACAAGAGACCCTGGGGTATAGCTGGGATCCGGAAGAGAGGGGCTACGGGTTTCTTTCTGGCGTTGTTGCTCTTCCGAGGTGAACACACGGGCGAGCTGGCGGCACTCTTCGGCTTGTCGAGAAGCATCGGAGACAGGTGGGCACTCGGAAGCATCAGGACGGTAGGGAAGTAAGGTATCAATTGTATAGGAAGGCTCACGTCCGTAAAGAAGAAAGAAAGGTGAGAATCCCGTGGTGGTTTGTATTGCGGTGTTATATGCGAACGTGACGTATGGGAGAACACGGTCCCAGTTGCTATGATCAGATGCCACGTACATTGAGAGCATATCACCTAGCGTGTGGTTGAACCGTTCCGTTAGTCCGTTAGTCTGCGGGTGGTATGCTGTCGTTTTCCGATGAATGACGTGGCATTCCGAAAGCAGAGTTTCGACAACCTCGGAAAGGAAAGCGCGGCCTCTGTCACTAAGGAGCTTTCGAGGTGTACCATGTCGAAGGATAAAGCGTTGCAAAATGAAAGAGGCGACATCCTGAGCTGTAGCGCTCGGCAAAGCGGCTGTTTCGGCGTAGCGTGTCAGGTGGTCAACCGCCACTATAATCCACCGATTACCATCTGGTGTCAATGGAAGGGGACCGTAGAGGTCAACACCGATGCGATCAAAAGGCTTGGCAGGGCATGGAAGTGGCTGCAATGCGCCAGTCGCACGTGGCAGTGTTGATTTACGTAGCTGGCAGTCAGGATAGCACTGCACGAATTTACGTACAAAATTGTACATGCCGCGCCAGTAATAGCGATGGCGAAGGCGTTCATATGTTTTGAACACTCCGGCGTGGCCGCATTGCGGATCCTGGTGAAGAGAGGCGCATACTTGCGATCGTAAAGTGCGTGGAATGACCAGCAACCACCGACGGCCATCGGGAGCGTAGTTGCGTCGATGAAGAACTTGATCGCGGATGGCGAAATGGAAAGCTTGACGTCGGAGGGATCGAGATACTGGAAGGTTGGGCGTGCCAGATAAATATTCGATAAGAGAGGCGATCCACGGGTCACGACGTTCGGTTGCAATCGAGTCGAGATTTAGCAATGACAAGGTCTGGAGGCAAGTGTTTCCGCACGTCTGATCTGGTGGTAAAGGTGAGCGGGACAGGGCATCAGCGTCAGAGTGTTTGCGTCCGCAGCGGTATACGACGCGAATGTCGTACTCCTGGATGCAGAGTGCCCATCGCGCAAGGCGGCCAGAAGGGTCTTTCAACGTGGAGAGCCAGCAAAGCACGTGGTGATCAGTTACTAGATCGAACGGGCGGCCATATAAGTACGGCCGGAACTTTCCAAGCGCCCACACCAGAGACAAACACTCTTTTTCTGTCACGCTGTAATTAGTTTCGGCTTTCGTCAGAGTGCGGCTAGCGTAGGCTACAACGTATTCTGAATAGCCGGGCTTTCGTTGAGCGAGGACCGCGCCTAGCCCGACGCCGCTGGCGTCGGTGTGCACTTCGGTAGGAGCCGTCGGGTCGAAGTGGCGAAGAATAGGTGGGGAAGTGAGCAGACGGCGCAGAGTAGTGAAGGCAACGTCACATGCAGGGGATCAGGAGGTGAAGCTCACGTCACCGCGAAGAAGCTGGGTTAACGGTGACATGAGAGATGCAAAACTGCGAACAAAGCGCCGGAAATAGGAGCATAGGCCTACAAAACTGCGAAGTTCTTTCATGGTCGTCGGCTTGGGAAATTCTGCGACTGCTCGAAGTTTTGCTGGGTCTGGTAATACGCCGTGCTTCGACACGATGTGGCCTAGGATGACGAGCTCGCGTGCAGCGAAGCGGCATTTTTTCAGGTTAAGCTGCAGACCAGCGTTGGTCAGACAACTCAAAACGTGCCTGAGGTGAACGAGGTGCGTAGGAAAGTCATGGGAGAAAACCACGACATCGTCGAGGTAACAGAGACACATATTCCATTTGAGGCCACGTAGCGTATTATCCATAAGACGTTCAAACGTGGCAGGCGCGTTACAAAGCCCAAAGGGCATGACGTTAAATTCATATAGTCCGTCTGGTGTAATAAATGCCGTTTTTTGGCGATCGGCTTCTGCCATTGGGACCTGCCAGTAGCCAGACCGCAAATCTAGCGACGAGAAGAATTCCGCTCCGTGAAGGGTGTCAATGACCTCATCAATGCGCGGCAAAGGATATACGTCCTTGCGGGTTATCTTATTCAAACAACGGTAGTCTACGTAAAATCGGATAGATCCGTCTTTCTTACGCACCAGGACGACAGGAGACGCCCAGGGACTGTGAGATGGTCGAATGACGTCTCTTTGAAGCATATCTTCGACTTGATCGTTGATGACGCGGCGCTCTTCAGCGGAGACACGGTATGGTCTTTGATGCAGTGGCTGGTGTAGGCCAGTGTCAACATGATGTTTGACTTGTGATGTGCGGCCCAGTTGAGGTTGCGACACATCGAACGAACTCCTGAACTCATGCAGAAGATCCAGCAGGTCGGCATGTTCGGTGGGAGTGAGAGTGTCGGCGATGGCGCTGGAAAACGTATCATTGGACGACTCCCCGAGTGTCGACAGTGCTTTTGGGTGGTCGCATGGTCGCAGTAGTCGCCCGGGACATCAAACAAAAACGAAGGGTCGAGATCCTACACGCGGCCGAGACATTCCCCCGCAAGCAATGTGACAGGTGTGGAAAGCGGATTGCTTACGAACATGTTGCTTCTTCCGGCGGCAAGGTCACTTGTTGCGAAAGGCAGCGGCAAAGCTCGACGACATTTGAAGATATCGGAAGGCATAAAAAGAACTGTAGCGTCAGTGTAGGCGTTGCATGAAACGGGAACAAGGGCGAAATTTCCAGGCGGAATATCGGTATCTTCATGAACGAGCAACTTCGGCGGCTGATGAGCGTCCAGTAATGGGACATCACACAAGGATGAAAACTCAACTTCGGCGCGTGCGCAGTCTATGACAGCATTATGGCGGGATAGGAAGTCCCACCCGAGGATGATGTCATGCGAACAGACAGGAAGAATAATAAACTCCACGATGTAAAAAATGCCTTCGATGGAGACTCTTGCGGTGCAGGCTGCGAGAGGCGTTACTTGCTGTGCGCTTGCGGTGAGAAGCGACAGTCCCGAAAGCGGCGTCGTTACTTTGCGTAATAAACGGCAGAGATTAGCGGCAATAACAGAAACAGCGGCGCCAGTGTCCACAAGGGCGAAAGTACAATAACCTTTAACAGTTACTGCGACCATGTTAGCAGGAGAGGAGCGAGGGCTTAGACAGTTCGAAAACGGCGCAGTTCTTGCCTCTTGAACTGCGTTGCTTAGTTTTCCTGGTCGGTGGGTCCGGGCCGGCGACGCATGGGGGAGGGCGATCGCCGACGAGGAGAGGGTGCGCGTTGCGGCTGGAAGTCAAGGTGGTCAGTAGGCGCATAGCGAGGTGTCGAGACCGGCCCGTATTGGACGAAGGGTTGGCTCCCGGGATGCGACGACCGGGCATAGTTGCCGAACGTGTCCGGGAGTGAAGCAAGCGTAGCAAATCGGTCGGTTATCGGGCGTCCTCCAGGGATTGGCGACTGGTGCTGCTGCCCAAGGTGCAGTATAAGCAGCCAGGTGTGCGGGCTGTGAGCGCGTGGCGTAGGGTGGTTGCGGGAGCCTATGTACAGCGTCTGCATATGTGAGCGGCGCGGCTACGGGTTGCATCTCTTGCGAAAAGGCGACAGGAGGAGCCACAGGCTGCGTTGCATAGGTTAGGGGCGCGGGCACAGGCTGAACGGCTGGCGGATAGGCGACAGGAGCGCCTACCGGCTGTGCGACACCCGGGCAGTGACCACGGCTAGATAGAGGTGGCTCGTAGTGCTCAAGAGGAACAGCTTGTGCAACCTCTTCCGATATAGCAGTGCGAAGCGGGGCAGGTAGACGGGTGGTGGTCTCGTGAGTAAAAGGCACTAGGGAAAGTTGGCGGGCGACTTCCTCACGGACGAAGGCTCGGACTTGCTGAAGCAACGGTGAATTGTCGGGCATGGAGTCGAAACTGGACAGCGACACACCACCAGGCTGAGGCTGCCTAGTCAGAGTGCGTTGCTTCTTCAACTCGTCGTAGCTCTGACACAAGCTGACGATTTCAGAAACTGTGCTTGGATTCCTTGCCAAGAGCATTTGAAATGCGCCGTCGTCGATGCCCTTCAGGATGTTTTTGACCTTGCAGATTCGGGCATGGTGTCATTCACACGTCGACAAAGGTCGACGACGTCCTCAATATAGCTGGTAAAGGTCTCGCCCGTCTGCTGAGAGCGGACGCGCAAGCGCTGTTCTGCCCTTTGCTTGCGGACAGCCGGCCGACCGAACACTTCAGCACATGACGTCTTGAAGACACTCCATGTGGGGATGTTGTGTTTGTGGTTATTAAACCACAATTCGGCGACGCCAGTGAGATAAAATATCACGTGGCCCAGCTTGTCGGCTTCATCCCACTTATTGTTGGCGCTCACCAGTTCGTAGTGCTCGAGCCAGTCTTCGACGTCGGTCCCATCCGCACCACTGAAGACCTTCGGCTCCTGTAGCTTAGGATGGCCAGGGCGGTTGAACTGGAGCGAAGGCGTCGATGTAGTGGCGTTGGCAGTCATGACAGGTGGTAGCGTGCGGCTTCGCAGCTCCAGGGTGTAGCAACGGGGATTAACAGCACCTTCCACCAAATGTGAGGAGGTTTATTAGCCGTTAAAGACAGCGACGAGACAGCGTGAAGAACCGTCCAGCGATCGGCACAGCAACGAACCGAAGCACGAGCCGAGAGAGAGCCGGGCGTTGGCGATGCTGCTCGCTGCAGGCACATCTTCTTCTTCACAGAAGAGCCAAAGTCTGGTTGAAAATGGCATTTATACCACACGACCATCCACTCCACCATGCCCAATGAACCCTCCCCCACTTTCCAAGTACCCATTCCCATTCAGCTGCAAACGAATCATAAAAACAATGTGTACATTCCCCCTCTCCTTCTTCTGAACAAGAAGAAAAGGAATTCACGAGATGCTCCCTTTTGGCAAAACCACCCACATCGACTATTACCCCCAACGGGCATAAACCGATGTCCCGCTTCGTTTTTTGATCATTGCAACCAGATATCCAAGACTACGGCGCTCACCTAATCGTATTCAAAATGCACTGCAGTGGTTAGTCTCCCCGACACAAACTCTCGAACAAATTACACTCAAGCCTCATTATAACAAAGTTGCATCTTACACGAAAATAGGTTTGTTATATCCAAAAATTCGTTATAATGGTTTATTTCTAACAATATATCGTTTGCAAGGCTATTTTTCATTTACTTTGTTATAACCAGTATTTCGTTATATCTGGGTTTATTATGACGAGGTTTGAGTGTATTCAGAGAAACTTGCCACTGCATTCTAGCCACTCCTCCTGACGACCCCCTATGATGTTGGCGCCACGTATCTCTGTCCGCTGTGGCCTCACATTTCGAAAACCAAGTGAAAAGCAGCCCGTTAACACATTCTGAGATGGTCACACCCTCTGAGATTGACTTCTCCCCCCTCAAGAATGTCACTGGACACTCATGAGTACACTCATTCAGACTAACGGATTCGTCTCAGTGAGTCCTGCGGTGTAATATGTTGGGGATTTTGAATTCGAGTGAGTCCGGTCGGGGAAAAGTACAGCGAGTATGAGTTTGAGAGAGCCTCGTTGAGGAAAATCTTGGCGACTCTGAGTGAGCTACAATTTTTTTGCCAGCCTACGCTAGCAAGTAATCAGAAGTGAAGGATACAAAATTCTAGGAGGTGGCATGAAATTCCTCCAAACCCATCCATGCACACAACCATTCTGTGGCAGGTGTTCTGGATAATCTGTGAGAAAACTGATGAGCACATAAAATAACAAGTTGTTCAATGTTGTTCTTGTAGTTCAGTAATACCATTGTGTTTGGTTGGAATCAACAGAGTTTATATCGGTGAGCTTTCACTGTCCAATCATAAGTGATGTGTTCTTTAGCACTACTCAAGCAGTAAAGCTTTTTCATTTGGCCAAATTAGTTCACAATCGTTTAAAAGCACGGCATGACTGAAACACAGACACACAAAAAAAACAGAAATCTGCATAATAAACACTAATACATGTAATTCTTGTGAGATCCATTTTTTTTTTCATTGTCTCAATAGCACTGCACCTTCTAACAAGTATAAAACGACTCGCTTCAGTCAAAGTCAAACTGCAATCGAATGATCTTACACTGGGCATTTTCTTTTCTGGAACTTTTTGCTCTGATTCAGCCTTGACTTGAGTCATTATTCAGTGCATGTGACGTAGAGCAGTGTTTCTTCGTGTCTATCTTACTCATGCTTTGCTTTCAAACTCCTGAGTACACTTTTGAAACCCACCTTCTGGTTGACAGATTCGAGACGCTTGTTTGTACGATTTCCTAATGTAGGAACCTCCTGAAGACCCTGAACCCACTGGGACCGAATCTCGTGCCAGTGGCACGAAAAGTGTTCCAGCACAGTAGCTGAGCAAGTGTGCTCCAGTTTTTGGTAAAGCTCATTATAGGCATTGTCATCTTGAGCATGGCACATGCACTGCAGGATCTCTAGCACACGGGCTTTCTCCTCGCGGCTTATGCCCATCTTCTCAGCAGTCATCTGGCGTCTAAAGGCACGCAGTACCTGCAGCAAGTAAAGTTACCAGCACATCATCAGTAAACTCCTGCCCCCCAAGCATGGCCTACGTGCAAAGCTATCAAATGTCGGAGCATTTTAGATGTTCTACAGCAAAATACTTTGAAGAAGCCCACAGAGTTTAGCCACAGTCAAATAGTGTGAAATTTATTTGTTTCCTTAAACAGCAGTCATAGAAGAAACATAAAGCTAAAAAATGCATGCTTGGCAAACCTTGAGCAACCTTTGCGAATAAAACATGGGCACAGATTGTGTATTTCAACTTTGGGCAAAAAAAAAAAAAAAAAAAAGAAGTCATAGAACTCCTCCTCAATTCAATGTTGAATGAAGAAAAATCATCGGAAGTTTCATTTTTTGGTTGGAACTTCAAGGGTTTAAAAGGAATGAAAACAATATCACGACCTTTATGCGAAGACTTGAAGATTAATTTCAGGTTCAAAGATTTTGAAGGGTCTCAAGGACTTTCTTGAAACCCAAACAAGTCACTAAACTTTTTCATTACACACAGATGTACTGAATTTTAAAATTAAGTAGCTCATTAAGCATCAATGTGAGATTTACATAGCCATAAAATACTGCAAGACAAAAGTTTCTCAATATTTGCAAACGGGACACAGGAAATGTTGCGAAGACTGAATGCACAAAAAATGAAGGAATACATAAGGATTATCTCAAAAATGGTTTAATTACGTTAACGCTAGCACACTGCAAATGTGCAATACCCCCCCCCCCCCCCACAATTTCTCCTGTTGCCAAAAAATTGTACTGTAACCAATAGCACAGTCAAGGTCACAAAGTCCATGAATGGAGCAATCATTGATGTGGCTACACACCTCCATGTACAAGCTTGGTTATAATATTTGAATACACTAAGATGCCAAGAAACCCTAAGGCTGCAGGGAAAAATAAATGATCAACTCGAGAAGATAGCTTTGCACATTTAGCTTTTTTTTCTTCTTGTTCACCATCATCATCATCAGCCTCACTACGTCCACTGCAGAACAAAGGCCTCTCCCATGTACTGCCAGTTAACTCGGTCCTGTGCTTGCTGCTGCCAACTTATACCCGCAAACTTCTTAATCTCATCTGCCCACCTAACCTTCTGTCTGCACCTAACCCTCTTGCCTTCCCTGGGAATCCAGTTAGTTCCCCTTAACGACCAGTGATTGTCCTGTCTACACGCTACATGCCCGGCCCACGTCCATTTCCTCTTCTTAATTTCAACTATAATATCCTTAACCCCCATTTGTTCCCTAATCCACTCTGCTCTCTTCTTGTCTCTTAAGGTTACACCTACTATTTTTCTTTCCATTACTCACTGCGTTGTCCTCAATTTAAGCTGAACCCTCTTTGTAAGTCTCCAGGTTTCTGCTCTGTAGCTAAGTACCGGCAGAATACAGCTGTTATATACCTTCCTCTTGAAGGATAGTGGCAATCTACCTGTCATAATTTGAGTGCTTGCAAAACGTGCTCCACCCCAATCTTATTCTTTTAGTTACTCCAATCACGTGGTTCGGCTCCGCGGTTATTACCTGCCCTAAGTAGACATAGTCTTTTACAACTTCAAGTGGACTATTACCTATCTCAAAGCGCTGCTCTCTTCTGGGGTTGTTGTATAGTGCTTTCATTTTCTGCAGATTAATTTTAAGACCCACCTTTCTGCTCTCCTTGTCTAACTCCATAATCATGAGTTGCAATTCGTCCCCTGAGTTACTCAGCAATGCAATGTCATCGGCGAAGCGCAGGTTACTAAGGTACTCTTCATTAACTCTTATTTTTAACTGTTCCCATTCTAGGCCTTTGAAAACCTCCTGTAAGCACATGGTAAATAATATTGGGGAGATTGTATCCCTCTGCCTCACACACTTCTTGATTGGTAATCTGTTGCTTTTTTTATGAAGCACTATGGTACAGTTGATCCCCTGTAGATTTCTTCCAAGATGTTTATGCTTCATCGACACCTTGATTCAGCGGTGTCTGCATGACTGCTGATATTTCTACTGAATCAAACGCCTTCTCGTAATCTATGAAGGCTATGTATAGTGGTTGGTTATATTCTGAGCATTTCTCTATTACCTGATTGATAGTATAAAATGTGGTCGATTGTTGAGTAGCCTGTTCAAAATCCTGCTTGTTTCTTTGGTTGATTGAATTCTAATGTTTTCTTAACTCTGTTAGCAATTACTTTTGCAAATAGCTTATATACTACAGAGAGCAAGCTGATAGGCCTGTAATTCTTCAAGTCCTTGTCATCTCCTTTATTATGTATTAAGATGATGTTAGCATTCTTCCAAAACTCTGGTACTCTTCCCATCAGGAGACACCTCGTAAACAAGGTGGCAAGTTTTTCTAACACAGTCTGTCCTGCATCTTTCAGCATATCTGATGTTACCTGATTCTCACCAGCAGCTCTGCCTCTTTGCATGCTCTCCAAGGCTTTTCTGACTTCTTCACGACTGGTGGGGTGTCATCTGGGTTACTGCTAGTTCTTGGTCGTGGTTGTCCTGGCTACTGTACAGATCTCCGTAAACTCCTCTGCTATTTTAACTATGCTATCCATATTGATAGTTATTTTGCCTTCTTTGTCCCTTAGTGCATACATCCAATTTTTGCCTATCCCAAGTTTCCTCTTCACTGCTTTGACGCTTCCTCAGTTTTTCAGAGCGTGTTCAATTATCTCCATTTCATACCTTCTTACATCAAATACCTCATGCTTACTAATCAACTTTGAAAGCTCTGAGAGTTCTATTTTGTCTGTTGTCTTCAAACATTCATGCTTCAGGCTTCTTAATGAGATTCTTCGTTTCCTGGGAAAGCTTGCCAGTCTCCTGTCTAACTACCGTGCCTCCAACTTCCACTGCATACTCCGTAATGATACTCGTCCGATTATCCTTCATTGTATCTACGCCAAGGTTGGTTTCCTCAATAAGAGCCAAGTACCTGTTCTGAAGCGAGTCTCTGAATTCCTGTACTTTCCCTCTCAGTGCTAGCTCATTGATTGGCTTCTTGCGTATCAGTTTCTGTCGTTCCTTCTTCAAGTCTAGGCGAATTCGGGACCGTACCATTCTATGGTCACTGCATCGTTCCTTGCAAACCACTTCCACATCCTGCACGATGCCTCGGTGTGCACTCATTATAAAGTCTATTTTGTTCTTATTTTCGCCATTGCGGCTCTTCCATGTCCACATATGGTTTTCTCGTTTTCGGTAGAAGATATTCAAAATCTGTAAATTATTGTGTTCTGCAAATTCTACTAGTAGCTCTCCTCTGGCATTTCTAGTACCGATTCCATACTCTCCTACTGCTTGGTCTCCAGCCTGCTTTTTCTCTACCTTTGCATTAAAGTCTCCCATCAGTATAGTATACTGTGTTTTTACCTTACTCATTGCCGATTCCACGTCTTCATAGAAGCTTTCAACTGAAGCGTCATCATGGCTGGATGTAGGCGCGTAAGCCTGTACCACCTTCATCTTGTATCTCTTATTCAGTTTAATTACGATACCTACCACCCTTCCATTAATGCTATAGTATTCCTCTATGTTGCCAGCTATGTTTCTGTGAATTAGGAACCCCACTCCTTCATCTTGTATCTCTTATTCAGTTTAATTACGATACCTACCACCCTTCCATTAATGCTATAGTATTCCTCTATGTTGCCAGCTATGTTTCTGTGAATTAGGAACCCCACTCCCAGTTCTCTTCTGTCAGCCAAGCCCCGATAGCAAAGGACGTGCCCATTCTGTAGCACCGTATAGGCCTCATCTGTCCTCCTAATCTCACTGAGCCCTATTATATCCCATTTAACACCCTCTAGCTCCTCGAATGGTACAGCTAGACATGCCTCACTAGATAAGGTTCTAGCGTTAAACGTTGCCAAATTCAGGTTCCAATGGCGGCCTGTCCGGATCCAGAGATTCTTAGCACCCTCTGCTGCGTTACAGATCTGACCGCCACCGTGGTCAGTTGCTGCGCAGCTGCTGGTGCCTGAGGGCCGTGAGTTAATTGACATTTGCATGTAGGAGGTAGTGGCCAGATACTGCACCAGGGTGGCCAATCCTTCTCTGGTGAGAACCCCCCCCGTGAGCTCGGCTCCGTGGTGTTGCTACACACCAAACGCCTGCTTACGCAGACGCCCCTGCATCAATGCAACTTTTTGGAGGAAGTTATTTCTTATAGTTCACCTAAGTGCTATGACATGAGTGATATAGTAGTACACGGCTCTTGTATCACAAAAAGATGCAATATTGCTGAAACAGTATGACCTATCAGGAAACTTTTTCAATGTTCAGCATTGGTATCCTTAGTGAGACATACTGGTAATGGTAATGGCTATGAACACACACAAAGGTTACATGCAAGTGCTTGTGCAATATGACTCGGTTGTCCCAGTCTGCGACTGTGCTTTGAACATTCGTACGTACGTCAGGAAAATGCATGAGTGACTGACCTGGTACAAGCAGATGACCTCGGTAGCATTGGGGAACATGTCGCGAAGCAATCCCCGCTCAACCATTTCTCGGTCAGTCATGACTGTCAGTGTCCGGTCGACTGCATCAGCACCCACGTGGAGCACAAAACGCTCTAGCACCAACCGTATAGTGATGTTGTCCGAGGCAACACACAAGGCGAAACCCACAACCTCTGTCTCCCCATTGGAGTCCTCCACAGCCAGAATTAACAGAGGCCCTTTGCCCTGTGTCTTGTATACAACGTCCACAAAGACAACCTGTAGAATGGTTGCAAGATCAGTCAGAGTCATTTAAGGAATACACTACTTATGTTAAATGAAACAGTTATTCCAAAGCTAGAAATGCTCAAGGCAATGGTTCAGTTCAGCAAGCACAGATTACAATCATGTCATACCACTCTTGCCAATTCTGGAAGTTATGCAGCCAAGACATGGCAGTGAGCTCCCCTCACACAGATTACCACTGTTAATTGAGCCAGTATCCCTTTTAAAGGGACCAACAACTGTCCAGAACATGAAATGAAATGACTGCATGGATGGAAAGATTGTCCCTCGTAGTGACTCAAACCAACCCAGTTTTTCTCGTGAGAAGTGATGTTATATTTTTATTTCTTCATTGCAATTCGCGAGAATAGCCTGTGGCGCTACCTGATGGCAGAAACTTCAATTATCCAATGTGCCCTGTCACATGACCGTAAACTAGTGTAAGCAATCAACAATTTTCTTGTTAGTATTAAAATATTGTTTGTTTCTTTATAGTACAAGATATTACTCCATAAAAATGTACTTATAGGCCTATGTTAGTAGTGTGCAATAAAGTGTCGCTGCCTTTGCATGACATAATAATCCCATGCTAGTAGCGCGTCTTGAAAAACTTTTCTGCGTGCTCATAAAACGCTATACGCAGTTTTTAGGTCGCTGAGATTTTGGAGTATCGTGGTTTTTTTACGGACACTTTGCCTCGGAAATGACGCGCAATGACATTTTGAGTGACTTGGCTTGGCTCGCGTATCGAGAGAGTAACAACGATAGGACAAGTAATCCACGAAACAGGCGCATCAACCTTGTGCACAGGCACACGCAACGCGGTACAAATACAGGGAATGTGTACAAAGCCACATCGTCTCAATGTAATGGCTTGTTACTTTTCAAAAATTGTTGTAAAGCTCAGAATGAATGTGAATAAGCACAGTCACACGAACTTCTGCGAAAGCAGAACAATGACAGCAAACACAAGTCGCTAGAAGGGCTACCAGCATTGCTATCAATTCTCAGCATTTCTAGACAAAAAGGCACATCGATGTTCAGAGCCTTTCAAATCTAAAATACTGCTTCTAAAATAACTACGTGCTTTTGGGAGTAACTACCGCAGCTGGGAACACTGAGAAGGGTAAGCTTCTGGCCGCGCCAGAAGAAACTGGGTCGAAAAAAAATCAGTTCTCGCCGTGATACGGACTTTGCCGTTGTAGCCCCGAGCCACAAATGTAGTTGTGAGCGCTCAGGTTGCACGATTATTTAGACATATTTACTGTTCCTTTCCCACATATATAAAAGGAATCATCACTGACTAAACTTTGCAAAACAGGTCAAATTTTAATGTAAAAAGAAATGTGCCAATTTTACCAACAGTGTCAAGTATATTGAGGTTCAACTGTATTTGTTTGCTCTTTCAAATGTGCATTAGGATAGCATGCAACCAGCAGGGATTCGGAATACTCATAAACGATATTCACACTGAATATGAAACCTACCTCTGGGTAGTTTTGGTAGGCTTCGCGCATAAAACGGTCTTGGTAGAAGAAGCCCACCAATGTATTTTCTTCTGTGGCAAGAACATCAAAAGCCCCACCAGCGCCTTGAACTTCAAGCACTAAGGCATCCAAGGCATCACTCTGCTGCTGACAGTCCTTTCCTTGGCCTAGCTGGTTTTTTAAGTGAAAGCTGCCAGTGAAGCCCAAGTTTCGCAGATCCCGCAGCAGCACCACCTAGGTTTAAAATTTCAAACATCTCAAACAGTAAATATTAGGGAGCTTTATTTAAATCGATTCTAGCATGCTTAGGCACACCAATATGCTAGGCAAGCATGTCTTATCACAAAATTATATAGCAAAATTGTGTCATACATACTCAGGAGCACTCAGCATATAAACAACTGAAATATGACTTTTATGCTGACTAAAAACCGAACTGAGAGTGCTGAAGATCAACATTTATTACGCAGGCTTTCACTGTACAAGAACCGCACAAAGACCGACACCATTGATGTGCACCTCTGTTGCTGCCGTGGGGTCGTAAAGGCTTGACATTAAGCATGTACCTATCCAGAGCTACTCAATCATACCAGATATAAAACTGCTTTCCAAAACCTGGACACGCAAGTGGCCGATCCTGCGGGAATCAGCAGACTGTCGAGTCATCTGGGAGCAACAACACAAAACACAAAATAATGCGTTTAATAGTTCGTTTGGTGTGCGAAAATCTCTATTGGGCGCCAGGCCCACCACTGGAGGAGCGAGCGCTGCAATCGCTGTGACATGCATGGTTGGATCACGTGATCTTGCCTCGCTCTGGCGAAGAAAGGCTGACGATTCGATGCGTTATTTTTACTGCAGCTTTGCGGTGCTTTCATTTTTGAACAGCGTTGTTTTGTTCTGGCTTCATGTGTGCGAACTTCTGCAGACTACACAATTGAAAAAGTTGCAGTAAATGTTACCAGCGGCGTGGCAAAGTGCATCACGTACGTGAGGGTACTGTCACCGCAATTGTCTGTGCCACTTTCACGTTTCTCTTTCTCTTTTGTTGTGGTTGTTACTTCAAGCCTATGGGGTTAAAGTGAGCACCAACCATGAATGCTCACATAAAAGCAGATCATTTCAGTTTCCGAGCGGGAATCTCGTTTACAATGAAAAATGAATCGGTAAACAGTCCGATTATGTATATTTTAAAGTAGCACACAGATATGTACATGTGAGGGAAGTTGTCGTCATTATACGTTCAAGAATGTGCGTCGTTGTATGAATTGTCATAGAGTCAAGATATAGATTAGAAATTTAATTATTTTCCCTTTATTTTCATTAATTTTATACTATACTGGTCTATTTCATGGCCAGTTGTTTCTGTGTGTTCGGCCAGCACGTTGGATGAAGCCTTTTTCCTTACATCATACATGTACCGCTTCAGTCTAGCCAAGGTAACGCAACCCCAGTCTATGCCACTCCCTCCCTCCTCCCCGGCTGTTCGTCTCTATGTGTGTAGCTGAACACACAGGTTTCCATCCACCAGTAGCATAGCCATGGAGTGGCACACCAAGCCAGTTCCCCCCCCCCCCCCCCCCCATTTTCCCCACGGTGTATAGTGCCGAAAATAACGATCTACCACATCTGCCTGCCCGGGCCAATGTCCACTCAAGGTGGTGCCCCAACTAAAAAAAAAAATTACGGCATATTCACAGGGTGAATGATGATGAATGGGCGAAGCTCCAGAGGGATTCATCGGTAAACTGTGAATCTTCCGTGTAATTCGCCCAGTCGATCATCATGTAAAGACGTGAGAAACGCTGTGTGTGTATATACACAAATCAACTTTTATTTGTTCTTAGACGATGGATGGCTTGCGATGTCCCTTGCCTCGCGCGCTCGCACATCGGGATTCTGTCTGCGAGCGCGCGCTGCTGCCGCCTTGCGCTCTCTCCGCTGTGCAGCCTTATCCATCCGGCGACTCCGAGCGCGCGCCAACAGCGAACGGATTTTATTACAACGCTCCCCCTAGCGTACGTCGCCGCACTAAATCGAACGATTGCCTTCAACCAATGACACGCGCCATATGTGACATCATTCCTATTTTATAAGATCTCGCGTCTTTCATCAACTACAAGTACCGCTTTCTAGTTTATAACATCTTGCATCTTTTCATCATCAGCTACAAGTACCACCATCTAGTAAACACTACAAGAACTAAACGAGAGGTGGCTACATACAGGAGACGGTACCGCCATCTAGTGAACACTGCAAGAACTAAACTAGAGGTGGCTACATACAGGGGACAGTACCGCCATCTAGTGAACACTGCAAGAACTAAACTAGAGGTGGCTACATACAGGCTACAGGGGACGCACAGCCCACGCCCTAAGGAGCTTCGCCCCTAAAAAAATGCCTGCCAACGCCCCTGTCGTCTTCAGCTCACAGGGTTCCTCGCTTATAGATAATAACATCTGCTGCAGAACAGGTTCATAGACACTGTCACTTCTTCCGAATGTTGTTTTGATCTACAGGCGAAAACGGGGTCAGCTTCGAAAACGGATTCATCATCTAAGAGGTGCACGAGATACCCCACAGCTTATGAATAAAGTTGTAAAAAAAAAGAAAAAAAAAAAAAACTGGACACTGGCAGTTTCGCTGAAACATGAAATCGTTGTTTAGATCACGGTACGCAATACCTCGCAGTATGCTCATTAAAGGGCGCAAAATGATATGGCTGGCTGATCACATTTTTTTATCACGATTTACCCCTTGTTAGAATCTCTGGAATTGAACTAATCATTCATAATTTATTTTCACCCATGTGTGGATCAATGGCGACCGAATGTGCAATGTGTGACCACCGTAGAAAATTAGAGCAATAAATATTAGGATCGCGTCACAGAAAAAAGTTAAAGTCTGAATAAGGTGCACACGTGCGTGATTCTCACGTTCGCCCACCATCATAACAGACAGGCTGTAGTCGTAAGAATTGATTGATATATGGGGTTTAACATCCCAAAACCACCATATGATCATGATAGACGCCGTAGTGGAGTGCTTCGAAAACTTCGACCACCTGGGGTTCTTTAACATGCACCCAAATCTGAGCACACGGGCCTACAACATTTCCACCTTCATCGGAAATGCAGCCGCCGCAGCCAGGATTCGATGCCGTGACCTGCGGGTCAGCAGCTGAGTACCTTAGCCACTAGACCACTGTGGCCATGAGAATGCTGTCCTGCTTCCCACAAAGCGAGGAATTAGCTTGTGCTGTGCTTCGTGGGGCTATGTGCGCTAAACAAAAATGTAAATTTGCCCATGCTTGTCATGTAAACCGCGGCCCATCTTTAGATGAAAACATACAATGAATGAAATAGAGTGGTTTAGTACATTTCTTGCAGCAAAGATAAGTTTCTTCACCATTAATACCCATTTCCTGTTTCAATTCAGCATGGAATGAGTTGTTACCCTTAACAGAAAGTAGCGCACTCGGCCCCCGTGGTTTTCATTTTGGTGGCCATAGCAGACGACGCCGGCAGTCAGGCAATATGAGAAGTATGACGCTTTTCCGGGGCAGTTATTTAGCCCTTCGTAAAGTCAGAGAAAAGCTCCAACGATATTTTACTGATCTTGTTGAGTGAAGCACCACAAGAATAACAATAAAAAAGAGACACAAAAGCCGCTGCGGACTGCGTGCGGGAGGGCGGCAGAGCAATCCAACCACGCACGTCACAGGGATGCCTTCGCATGGTGGCATTACGGTATTTCCTCATGCCCAATACTCCCGCCATATGGGCGAATGGCGTGTCTGGATTTTGATACATGGAGGCTATTGGGAGTTTCGCAACTCATATGATTGAATAACTCTGTGCGCTATGAGCAGTTCACCTGTCCTATTCAGTTTTTGCCACAGTACCAACAGCACTTCCTGGTGTTATTTTACCTCTTCTCACAAAAGCTAGAAGCGACATATAATACTGCTGACCCACCAATGGCAGAATGTCATGACGTATCACACTGATGCCTTTCACACATGCCAGTCGCCAGCGATTGCATCTCTTCGAAGAAGGCAGAGATAGATGGTTGTTATCGCACTTGTGTGGCTTCAGTGCCATTATCTCTGCTTTGATATCCATTCAGGTGTGACCACCTCGATGCTTTTGAATGACGGAAGTGTTCCTGAAACTGTACCTCGAAACCACACTTGTTGGCATGTCGTCCCAAGAAACCTTCACTGCCATTGCATGCATTTGTATATGTTTGCATGTATGTAGCGTACGTAATAAAAAAGACCTCACTAACCCTTCTACCACCAATTCAGCTGCCAAGAAGAGTACAAAATGTACAATATTTTCTAAGTAATCATAACTTTCTCCATGCAATAATGATTCTGAGAATATGTTACATAATTGATTTCTGTTTAGAATCAGCACAGAAATTAAAAAAAGAATAACACATTCTTAAGGGCAGCTTTCCCTCCATGCTGACATGGTAATGGGTCAGAACATACTGAAAGTTGAAGTATGTAGTATTTGATGCAATACAAAGTAACACACTGAAAATTACACAGATGTTGCTTCGCCGTAACAAAAAATTTCATGGTTATTGTTGATTTACCGCATTTACTTGTGTGATGAACCCACTTGCATAATGAACCCACCCCCCCACCTTGGTCTTTGAAAAAAGAAAAAAAAAAAATCTTTTCTAATGCGTCTGTTCATTTCATTTATGTATGATAGCCAGTGTCCTTGATGATCAAAACAATGTTAAATCAAGTCATTATATCACAAAATAACAAAGCAATAAAAGTCAAAACATAGTTTCGCAACTATGCTAAACAGTTGCGAGCAGCGTGAGCACGAACGCTGTCAATCAAAATGTGAAAGTCTCGCCTTTTCCGGCAAAGCCCCATCTGTCGAATACAGGAGAAACCTCTTTGCTTATAGCGCCACACAAAAACAGCGACACAAAAACAAATAAAAAAAAACAGCATGGCCTTTCTGAAATGGTAGGCAGGCGGCATAAAAACGCACCGCGTTGCGCGCCAGCCATCTTAGAGGCCATGCGAAGCGCGACCGCACCCACCGCGCCGGCGGTGCATTGTGCACCCACAAAGTCTAGCGCAATGTTTATGCATCGGCATATGACACTGCGTTTTTGTTGCCAGGTTTGTTGTTGTGAACTTAGTTAGGACACCTGCTGCGCAGGGCGCGTTCTGCCGGTACGCTACACAGCTGGTTAAGCAGCATGGGCATGAGAACTGAGCGGCTGGACGACACTTCGGCGTTAATCCGTGCGCTTTCGTTACGGGTGGAAACAAAAAGAGCTCTGCGCTACAAAAAGAATTTGTCATGTATTTCACGGGCCAAAACAAGCAAAACCGTCACGCAAAATTTTTGCTGTTATAACTCCCGTGACTTTTTTTTCTCCCGCGTAATGAACCCTCCCCCCATATTGGCGTCAACTTTCCTGAAAAAATGGTGGGTTCATTATGCAAGTAAATATGGTATGTATTGTCAATGTCAAAGCATGCTGCCATGACATTATCATCATCTGAAGCAATATCTAGGGTAAAGACAACATTCGAGTCGCTTTCGGCCCCAAACTCCGTGTCGTCACCAATGCTGCTTTCTGAACTGCTTTGAGAAGCACCTCCTTTCCTTGGAGCATCCCCGCCACCAGCATTCTACTTGCGAAGCGGCATAATGAAATGACTGTAGCCAGGTACAAAACACTCGCGAAAGGCACGGAATACAGTTTTTCAGCAAAAGGATTGTTGTCTAGAGTTGAAAATTGCAAGAAAAGTAATTGATGCGTCTTTGGCAGAGACCACGATGCCAAAGACGCATCAAAGTAATTGATGCGTCCACTGCCAAAGACCACGATGCGTCTTTGGCAGTGGAAGGAGTGAAAAATCAGGCATGAAGAGTGTGACTCGTTCTTTGCGATATTGGTACAAACTTGTTCGAGAGTACAGCTTGGGCTTGGCAACTAAAGGGTTAAGGCGAATCCCTGGCTGCCTGATGTAACAAGCACTGCAGTATAGTGAAGTCTTGTAAGCTACGTCCTTAGTCCATCAGCCAAACAAATATTTGTGCTTGATTGTGAAGTGCTTCTGCTTTTTTCCAAATCAAGCCATCTTGGCAAGTAGGCAGGGCTTGTGTGATACTGTAAAGATGACCTGCACACTCACGCATTGACAGACTTTTTTATGCAATGCGATACCTGATTCATTTACAGGATCACTGCAGCATTGCTGCGCTTTCTGATGCCTCAACATTAAAATCACTGTTTTCAGGGCGCAATCTGGATTAACTTCATGTTTCCATGACTGAATCCACAGGAAAAAAAAAACAGTCAGGCGGAGTAATGAACAACGATGCTAGCGAATGGAAAAAAAGCAGAAAGAAGATTAATGCTACAATGAAAAAAAGAACATACCTTGCCTGTCCTGAGGAGAAATTTTTGAATGGCTTCATCATCTGACTCGAATGTCTGAAGCTTCTTGGTTTCAAGCAGGTCATCAGCTGCCAATCGTCGCTGCTTTGGTAGCTGCCGGAAACAGGCCTGCCAACAAATTCCAGCCTGTTTTAAATCACAGTCCCTTTTACATCTCTTTCCCACTCACCTAATTTCTAGCGCGCGTATGCATGCGCGCATATACATACACACGCACACATGTGTGTGGGTCATTTTATATCAAATGTACCCGTTCAATTTCCGACCATCTCCAATCATACTGAAAAAATCGTGCAGCTATATGTGAACACAAGAAGTAGTTGTTACTGAGGCGCTTTATATTGCAAAAAAATAAAAAATGTGTGTTGCCTATCAAACTTTGGGCACCTAAGTGGAACTGTGTCATGCCAAATATTTTATATAGTGTTACTGATTTGAGTAAATAATTAGAAGCAATTTTTTCATTAATCTCAAGGCACAATTCTTTCATGACTAAGATAGTTTATTCATTTGTGTTTTATTTTCCTTCCTTTTCGCTCTGGCAAAAAATTACAATATGCTGCATGTTTACTGTTTTTTATAAAAAGCACAATGTTTTTGGCCAGTGGTATTTTTATAATTTCTGATTTATATGCTCATTCATTAGATTATTAAAATACTTCGGGTGTAAATGAAGCAAAAATATTGCCAAAATATTCTGGCAAAGTTGGGAAAACAGCATTTTGACACATATTGTGGCTCAATTTTCGCAATGTAGAGGTCAAAGTAAAAGTTTGTCTTTTATATTGTTGCATATTATACTTTGTCAGTAAGATAAGCAGAAAGTTTCAAAAGAGTATATTTTGTTTGAAGAGTGAGAAAAATTTTCTATCTGAACAACCACAAGTTAAGAGGAAGCCTGCCTTTATTTCACCTTCACTGCATAGCACGTCAGCACAAGGTTCCAGCGGGGGCTTTTAGGGAGCGAATAATGCATGTCAAACAGCTCCTTGTCCCTTTTTTTTTTTTGTAATACCGCTGTAGTGAACGTCAAAAAGGGGCAGTAGTGCTTTTTTTACGGAACAGTATCTTCGCCTTTGAACCGTCAAAGGGCAGGTTATATTGAACCGCCTTAGTCACAAGCAGCAGAATTATAATGCAGACGATGACTTGCTATAGAGTATCGAGGCGTTGTGTTTGACTTCTGACAATTATTACAATAGGTCATAATAATAATTACTCCCATAATTGAAGTATTTTCAATCCAAACTGCTATTATGATGTTCCAGGTATTGACTGATGCGTGATCGCTTACCACTGGTGTGCATGATGAGATGATGTATCTACAACATGTTAAAGGTGATTCAATATCGTGCCCATAAATTGTATTTCAGTCACCATTTCCAGAGGGATTTTGCCATTTTCGCCCTCTTCATTATTTATGGTGCGAAGTAGTTGAAAATGTTTTAACTTAAATCCGTCCGGTAATGGTGACGTGCTTTCAACATTTTGAACGCACTAGGACTATTAAAAAAATGTGGATTAAATGTTTAAACTGAGAACCAGGAATGGCCAATTAAGTGTTATTTATGGCTATGATATAGAATTCTCTCCTACTTGTACTTGTAGAATACATCATTTCATCATGCGCAACATAGACATCATTGCATCATTGTGGTTGTTCAGTTAGAAAATTTTTTTCACACTTCAAACAAAACATACTCTTTTGAAACTTTCTGCTTATCTCACTGACAAAGTATACTATGCAAAAATATAAAAAAGCAAATTTTTACTTTGACCTCTACATTACGAAAATTGAGCCGCAATATGAGTCAAAATGCTGTTTTCCCAACTTTGCCACTATATTTTGGCAATATTTTCCCTTTGTTTGCACCCGAAGTATTTCAATCATTTAATGAAAAGCACAAAAGCAGGAATTGTGAAAATATTACTAGCAAAAAAATTTGTGCTTTTTGTAAAAAGACGATAAACGTGCAGCATATTGCAATTTTTTGGCAAAGTGAAAATGAAATAAAATAAAACACAAATGAATAAACTATCATAGCCATGAAAGAATAGTCCCTTGAGATTAATGCAAAAAATGTTTCGTATTAATTACTCAAACCAGTAACACTATTTAAATTATTTGGTGTGACACAGTTTTAGTTGGGTGTCCAAAGTTTGATAGGCAACACATTTTTTTTTTGCAAAATGCAACGGCTGAATAAATACTGCCGACATTCACATATAGCTGCATGATTTTTTTTTATCGTGATCAGAGATGGTCAAAAATTGAATGGCTATACTTGATATGGAATAACCCGTATGTGTGAGTGTGTGTGTATGTGTGTATATATATATATATATATATATATATATATATATATATATATGAGATCTAACAGACAATAATGCCAAGGAGAGTATAGGGGAATTTATTGGACTGAATTGTATAACAAACGTGAAGACAAAAAAGTGGGTGAAATTATAACTTGCCATGGGCATGAACCGAACTTGCGAACTTCGAATAACGTATTCGATGCTCTGCCACTGAGCTACCACGACGGCTATCCCCCCAGCCACTTTATTGGGTATATATGTGAATTTAAACGTGGGAGTGTCAGTAAGCGCCACTAGTAGTTATGGCGGCAAGTGTTTATGAGCTCTTTATGAGCCTGTTTGGCGTCATGTAGCACGTGAACTTATTACAAGCTGGCAGCTGATCAATAGTCCCTCCGATATTCACATATATACCCAATAATGTGGCTGGGGGGTAGCCGCCGTGGTAGCTCAGTGGCAGAGCATCGAACGCGTTATTCGAAGGTCGCAGGTTCGGTTCATGCCCACGGCAAGTGATCTTTTCACCCACTTTTCTGTCTTCACGTTTACTATACAATTCGGTCCAATAACATCCCTATAATTTCTTTGGCATTATTGTCTGTTAGATCGCATTAATATTGTATCAAACACGAAAAAACGAGCCCTTAAGTACACACACACACACACACACGCGCACACACACACACACACACACACACACATATATATATAGTCGAACACAGATATATGAAACTCGAACGGTATGGCGAACTATTCGATATATAAAAAATTCGATATAAAAAATACAGGCCTCGAACCGAGAGCTTACCTGTAGCGGACGACCACCTACAACAGGGCCCATTCAAGAATGACAACTGATTACGCACACACGCCGCAACAGAATGATTTATTTGCGTGAAAAAAATTGCTTATCTTGGTCTGCATCTTCGTTTTTGAAATGTTGAAAACGGTAGTCTTGATCTTATCAAGGCTGTCCTGGTGCAACAGCCCAGTTCCCTCCATGTGGCCGATACAAAGGTGAATGACGCCAAACGCTGCTGCCACTTCCGCGGCAGTAGACGCACGTGTAGCCAGCGCCTCGTACGAACGATCCTCCTCGTCGCATGAGCTGTCAGCCTGGGCATCCTGGGTCCCTGCAACCGCAGCTACTATGTCCTGTCAGCGAGGCTCGCAATGGCCTAGACATTGCAGTCCGCTTCCACAAAATCGTCCACAGACATTTCGTGTAGAACTGCTGCTGGGAAGCGGGATGACGACTCTCAAAACGCGTCTATGCCCTCGTCGTCGTCGTCTTCATCGGTTTCTGCAAGTTCCTCTGTCTCAAAGCCTGCCTTGCGGAAGCAGTTGACAACTGTGTCCGTTTTCACGTCTCGCCAGGCGATGAAGATCTCCGTGGCAGAAAACTTCGTGGTGATTTCTGGCCACTCCTTCGTCATCCACTGCTGGATGTCCTGGCTACTCACAGCTTCGCTTTCACCAAAAATGGTTTTGCCAACGATGTCATAGCGCTGCTCAAAAGGTAAGGGCGAGAGGGCTCAGTCCGAACCCTCTAGCCCTTACCTTCTTTTTTCGAGCGTTTCGAGTTTTGGCGGAGGCACGGTGCCGCCTGGAAGTCGCTGGGCTGCGAATGCCAAAGTGCACCTCCAAACTCGCGCGCGAACCCGCGCTGCCGCGGAAATCGCGGGCGCTGCAAGTGCTGAAGCGTACCTTCAAGCTCGCTCGGTGTTCAATATATCCGAAGGCGGGTAAAAATACCGTTCGATATAAACATACGAATTTCTATACTTTTACAAAGGAATTTAAAGGGGATAACTCACGAGTTCTACATACCCGAATATTCTATATATGCAGGTTCCATATATCCATGTTCGACTATGTGTGTGTCCCACTTTTATATATATATATATATATATATATATATATATATATGGTATATAACACCACAACAAGAGCGTTGTCAACAAGGATAAATATACGTATTTCTTAACAGTTTCGGGATGGGACCCCCTTTCGTCAAAGGATGAGTTAGACTAACGTAGTTGTTCAAACTTGGTTGCTGCCGCAGTCCCTCTCGCCTTGAAAAAAATTTGCGAGTAAAAAAAAAAAAACTGAGAACGCTGAGCACAAAAGCAGAAGTTGGTGTAAGTCCACATCTGGTTCCCATCTTGTGCTGGCCAGTTCTCGAAGTGTGTGTGGCCACCCAAGATGCCGCCGCAGTGACGGAAGGGGCCCGCGCCGCCGCGCCTAAGGAAAGAGTGTCTCCTTAATGGATCGGTCAGCTCTTTACCTTTCATCTTCGCTCATTTCCCTTCACTGGCCTTCAAGTTGTAGGCAAGCGTAAACACTTCATTTTGTACGTGCACGAGAAGCGAAAAAAAAAGGGAAAAAAAGAAAAAAGAAAAGACCTTGTACACGTACGAGTCAGTCAGAAAACAAGCATGGTCTCCAGTTATGAATCTTTGTTGCCAATTTCCTCCTGGCTTACCTCCCAGAGCCAGGAGGGTCTTCCAGGGTCCTCGTTGATGCCAGCTACTAATGTTCGGAATTAAATAAAATATGACTCGCGCTGTTCACGCTCGCACCTGTTTGAGAAACCGGACTGTAAAAGAGTTACACTGATATCTTCAAAACTGCGGTTTGGCAGGCGCAGATGTCTAGACAAAGGTAGCTTCGGCAGGGAAGTGGCGTGGTACCAGCGATTATTGAACTGCAGTTGAAATAGCATGTCTGTTTGGCTTATATATTCTTGCCCGCAGATGTTGCAATATAGCATGTATATTACGTTACTGGAGTCACACTTAAGGCTTTAAGTTATGCAAAATTTTAAGTCCGAAAATTTCGCTTTTGATTCATGTGTTGTGACCACCTGTGGGCATACCTTGCAGCGAGTTTTTCTGCAGGGATGGTACCCTGGTTGAATTTCGGAGGGGTTTGTTTTTGCTCTGACAAAAATGTCCTTCAGGTTTTTATCCCTGCGGCACACCATGTGAGGTGCCTCCGTGAAAATTGAAGTTAGTCGTTTGCTTTGCCTGATTATGTTGATATACATATATGTATATATATATATATATATATATATATATATATTAAAAAAAGAAAAGGCAGAGCCCTAGTTTAAATGTTAGAATGCTAGAAATTTTTTTTTTCATAAATGCACTCTTTTCTTGCTCCTAAACACACTAATATATTGGTATGTATTAGTGATATTAATGTATAAAAGTCTTGTTTCTAGGAAATTAGAAAAAAGAGTGCGCTCGATTCATGTACCAAGCTTTTTGCATTCTCCTAGCTCTTATAAATAAGACACTACCAGAAGTGTGCGTGACTAGATGGCACTGACCTCACTGACAGGATGGTTATGGACATCATCGAGAAGCTTGACCTCCAGAAAGTTGCCATCTGCAGAAGCCACCACCTTTATTCTGGCTGTGCAGCCAATCTTGAATGTCCTGCAATGAGCAATCAGGAGATGGTGTGGGAATGCCAAAAGGTGACTTATATTATTAAATTCAAATATGCTTTAATGCACATACTAATAATAACCCATTCCAATCCCTTACAGACAATAGGCGACCTCCATAGTAACACTGTCACGAACAGCAACAGTAAAAGCAATGGTATGTAATGCTCACAATAAGTTGATATGCACACAGCACACTTTCAATGACCTTGAAATGCTGTTTCCAGAACCTGAATAACTGGGAAGTCAAATTAATTTTAGTGTGTCTACTCTTGAGAAACATTGCTGCCTGTAAGCAGGTCACAACATGGAGAAAAATGTGAGCAAACTGTGCTGAAAATAGACCACATGTACAATACTCATTCTAACAAGCAAGGAAATAATTAGACTAAGAGCCTTGTTGAGCTATGCACTTTAAAGGGCCCCTAAACAACTTCCAATCTTTTTTTAGAACATTTCAAGTAAACTAGCACATCATGTGCAGAATTTCACCATGGTCAACGATGCCACACGTGGCAGCGCTACAAGCTGCGGGCATACCACAAATTTCAAGAAAGAATTTCTTCTCTCGGAGCCCTTTTGGCCTCCATAGTGATGCGCACAGTGTCATGAAGTTGAATCTGTGATGCGAAGCACAAGTCAGGCTGCAATTTGTCAAACAAGGACCTATATCTTCCAGTTGGTCTACAAGCAACTGTTCGCACTTCTCATCTCACGTCAAAGTGCTTAGGCACGGCATGTCATCATAGAGATCCATCATGCTGGCGATCCTTGGAAGGCATACGCACAACACAGGGTCCATACCAGCATGATTCGTAAGAGCAATAGGTGCCCGACAAACATGGAGTTGATGAAGTCATGGCAGCCGGAAGTAGACAATGCTTTGAATAGCGCGTCAGCAGTGACGTAAGCCACATGAGACTGAGAGGAGCACTCAGCAAGGAGGGCAAAGCAGCTTTGTAAGAGAAGACCAGCGGACAGTAGCGAAGGAAAGAGCAAAATGAGTGATCACTACATTCAATTACTCCGCTATTAGGCACCGTTTCGGAAAATTCACAAGGCTATGTGTTGATTGTGGACTCGTGCACAACTTCCCCACTACAACTACATTTACACTTCTGGGTGGTTTAGGGGTCCCTATACATTTTCAAAAATTCAATATATATTGATTGTCAAATCATCGCGAAATTCATGGCCAAAAGGGAGATACAAGACTCATATCCTGGTTTCTTGCACGGCTTCACCTGTTGAATAGTGTATGTGCCTTCACATGCAAATTTTTTTATGACTCACCAGTCTTAATGGTGCCATACATATATAACATTCTTGTTCTATTTCATACAGCATGATGCAATGAGAACTGCAATTACTGACTAGTAAACATGCAAGGCTGATTTCAACAACGTAAACACTACACTGTGTTGGCATTTGCCACTGATGAAAAGCACAGTCATGTGCTAGCCTCAGTCAGGGTTGGGGCGTGTTGAAAAATGAAGGGTATATAAAGGGAAAAAAACTAAATTGTTCAGAAGTACCTAGAAGATTTACAAATTCCCACTTCCCACTGGTGACCCAGCTCCACAATCCAATTAGCGTTTATGAAAAATCCTTTATTATTCCATTCAGGACACTCCACCCCACTTCTTTAAAGCAATCAGAGTTAATTCTCATGAATATATAAATGTTGAAAATAAAACAGCCATAATAATGAATACAAAGTTTTCAAATGGTATCTGCCTTCAATTGGCAACAGTATTATTCTTGCCAACTTGAGGCATTAAAACACTTTTGTGACAATTGCTGTATCTGACACAAACAATGCATGTAGAGCAAAGAAATAGTGCTTAGCATTGACCTGCTTCATCTTTGAATACCTTTTCAAACTTTTCTCCAAGTTTTATTTTTTTTAACACAACATTCTCTATATTCTAAAATGAGCTGCATGTACTTTGGCACACTATTTTTAGAACTCTATAGTAAGTAAGGCAAAACACACCAAAGCTTACGAGCATAGCTTATATCTGTACAGTGAACAGGTTATAGAAAAAAAAATAAATAAAAAGATAGGCGATTTCCCCACCTCTGGTTAGGACGTGCCCCTGTGGATTTGGATGTGTACTTTCGGCCCCCATTTGCACAGCTGAAGATTATTTCCGAGTAGACCAGTTCTTCTTTGATGGGCCTTTTCAAGCCTTTTTTCCTTGCACCTGCACCAGACGAATGCAGGAACATACTGTAGCACACGACCCAATACAGTCATACTGTGGCATCACACACATTTATTCACAAGAAATCCTGATAAACAAAGGTGTCAATTCATTGTTTGATTGCTTCCTCATATTTTGTCATCATCATACAAAATAGACGAGTGGCAAAAAAGAATTTGTATCCGTGCGTATATACAGGAAAGAGCCAATGGCCGCTATTATGCATGAGCAGTCCCCTGTATTTGAGCGGCATGCATACACCACCTGGACCACACAAAATGTTCATATCAAAGTAAAATGTTTGTCACGTTCATAGTTCCTTTCACTCGCATGGGTGCAGCATTCTTGTTTTTTTCTTATTAATTATTTGTTTTCATGCACACTGGCGGCTTAGCCCAGAGATGCTTGAGCATTTCGGGGCTTTCTACAGTGTTGGTGGTACTTTTGCATCTCATCCATTAACTCTGTAGGAAAAGCTCACTGGCACTCACCCCTTGTCGTGCAAGAATTTAGTGTCACTGGGGATGGCACAGAGAAGTTGAACAACTTATTCTATGAGCCATCAGCATAAACACCATAAGTCACATCAATATCCTGATTATTTGCTAGGCACAGTACTCATGGATTCAAATGTGACAAATTTTTGTTAGTATAACGACGGGTACATGCAATAGCTCAAGCTAACACCATGTCACAATGAATCTGGTCTCTACAGACAATGTCGGCTCTAGTCTATGAAATCGAGTCGAAATTATGCCGATATGGCCAGCACTGAATACGGTGAAAACGAAACAGACAGACAGACGAAGAACTTTATTCAGGTCCTGAGGAACTGCGTTGTAACGGCCCCGTTTAGGGGGAATCCGTAGCAGTCGCGGGCCGCCCCCACGTAGGAACCGGAAGACCGTGGCCCTCCGCCCTCTCGCAGGCCCTCTGGACAGCCCGAAGTTGAACCAAGAGGTCGCCGCTGTTAAGGGCTTCCTCCCAGTCCTCTTCTTTGTTGAACTCTGCGTCACGTAACGCAGGACATTGCCAGAGCATATTAGGTAATGAGCAATACGCCTCTCCGCAGTCCGGACAATGCGGCTCGATGTTGGGCGAAAAATGACAACCTGCCTCGCGAAGGGAAAGACCCCGTTTGGAGCATCCTGTAGGCCGATGATTCCGGCCGCGTAAGTTTAGGATGAGGAAGTGGAAAAGCCCTCCGAGATAGATGATAATGAGTCATGATCTCGTGGAAAGTGAGTAGCGAGTCCCTGTCTCTTCCGGCGTCCCCGCCTGCGAATCTGCCGGGACTGCCGCGGTGAGCGATACCTCGCGCACGGTCATGGCGTTGGGGACAACTCATTGGCGTTGGAGACATCAGGATGTACGTTGGCCCCCATGTGGGCCGGGAACCATGTTATGGTGTGAAACCCGGCAGCCCCCTCACAGCCGAGGATGGCCGCTGCCTCACGCGAGATCGAGCCGGAGGCGAAAGCCCAAGCTGCGGAACGCGAATCTGTAAAAACATTAGGACGCGATGGGTCCTTCATTGCTATGGCGATGGCGATTTGCTCAGCCACCATTGCCGAAACCTTTCTAACCGAGGCAGAGCATAGGAGTGTGCCACTATGATCGACCGAGACCACTGCGAAACGATCCGAACGCCCGTACTGGGCTGCATCGACAAAGGTCGCGAGATGCGGTCTGTTTGCAACTGATTTTAATAAGAAACGGGCCCGAGCTATGCGGCGCCCTACATTGTATTGTGGGTGGACATTTCTTGGAAGTGGAGCTACCGAAAACGTGCCTCTGATCGAGGGTGGTAGTGTTACACTACGCTGGTTAGTCGCCGTAGGACCGCAGCCTATGGATTCCAGGATGCGCCTACCAGCCCTCGAGGACGATAGTCGCATGACCTGAGCCATCTGCTGGGCCTCGATCACCTCCGAGAGGGAGTTATGCATGCCCAATTGTAGGAGCTTCTCGGTGCTAGTGTGGATAGGCAAGCCTAGCACTCGTTTTATGCTTTTGCGGATTAGTGTATCAATTCTTGCCTCTTCTCTTTTGAACCAGCGCAACGCCGAAGCGACATAATTAATGTGGCTCATGAGAAATGCATGAGAGAGCCGAAGGAGATTGCTCTCGCTCAGCCCACCCCTGCGGTTCCAGACCCTGAGTATGAGCCTAAGCATGTTCTCCGTCTTGGAGGTGATGCGGGCTATAGTTTGTGAGTTGCCCCCCTTGGACTCTAGCAGGAGTCCGAGGACCCTGATGGAGTCCACCCTGGGTATTTTCTGCCCATCCCGTGTGTATAAAGCTATGGGAATCTGTTCTAAAGGAGTGAGGTTCCTCAGTCCTTGTCGGGTGGGTCTGTATAGTAGTAACTCAGACTTTGCCGATGACAGGCTGAGGCCCGAACCGACTAGAAAGTTCTCCATGATGTCTAATGCCTCTTGAAGCGCCTGCTCTACCCCAGCGTCAGACCCTCCCATGCACCACACGGTGATATCGTCCGCGTAGAGAGCATGGTTAACCCCGCGCACCGTAGCGAGTCGCTCAGAGAGGCCCTTCATGGCAATATTGAAGAGTATATACTGCCCCCTGTGGAGTGCCTCTCGCTCCCAAGGTAAATTCCGTGGATTGGATTTGACCGATCCTAATGGTAGCCCTGCGATCCCTGAGAAAAGACCTAACGTATGCGTGGAACCGTTGTCCTAGACCCATAACAGAAATTGCCTCAAGCACAAACTTGTGCGAGATATCAAAAGCTTTGGCTAGGTCTAGAGCTAGTATGCCTCTAGTATCCCTGGTGTTGTTGTCAATGATTTGTCTTTTGATAAGGAGCATCACGTCCTGTGTGGATAGTGCAGGTCTGAATCCTACCATATTGTGTGGAAATAGCTCTCTGCTTTCTATGTACTCGGATGCCCGGTGGTGAATCGCATGTTCGGCCACTTTGTCTACGCAGGACGTAAGCGAGATGGGTCGCATGTTCTCCAAAGCCAGAGGTTTGCCTGGCTTTGGGATGAGCGCTACCGAAGCTGTCTTCCTGGATTCGGGTACGTGCACCGTCTCCCAGATTTTGTCGACTTCCTCGGTAAGCTTCGGGATGGATTTGCCATCCAAGTTACGTAAGAGCTTATTTGAGATTCCATCCGGGCCCGGTGCAGAGCGCCCGTTGAGCTCGTGGAGGACCTTCCAGATTTCTGGTTCAGTGAAAGGTGCGTCCAGCTCCGCCACCATTCCACCCCTGTAATGCGGATAGTCCGCATCGCCGGAAGGGCCCAGCGGAAGATAGCTGTCCGCTAACCTCTTCAGGAGGTCCTTTCCGGACACTCCCTTCGCTTTTTGGTTGTGAACGATTCTGTCAATAGCTAATCGCTGATTTCCCTTCGACTGTGACTCATCAAGCAATTGTTTGAGGAGGTTCCATTTGGCCCCCACTCTCATCTGTCCGTCAACCGAAAAACATACTTCATTCCACTGCTGTTTGGAGAGTTCAATAGAGTAGGCTTCGATCTCGCGATTGAGTTGCGCAATTTTCTTTTGAAGTCTGCGATTGAGCCTTTGCGTCCTCCACCAGGACAGGATGGAATTCTTAGCCTCTAAGAGATGCGCGAGGCATGCATCCATCCGATCAACCCTCAGGTTCGTTTTGACAACCTTGGTCGCAGCATTAGCATCCTCCTTGAGCCTTGCAAAGAGGCTGTCTAAGCTGTCGTATTCATCCTGGTCCTCCTTCCGCAATTTACGAAAGGCTTCCCAGTCCGTTACTTTAAATTCCCTGGGGGGAGCTGCATTGACTGCTAGGGTAATAGCCACTATGAAGTGGTCGCTACCTAGATTCTCTTGCAAATTTTGCCACCCTGTTCCGGCGACGTTTTTGACGAACGCCAAGTCTGGAGTTGTGTCTCGGACCACCGATGTGCCAATTCTTGTCGGGTATTGCGGGTCCGTAATCAATTCAAGAGAACAGCTAGATACGGCCTTTAGGAGGTTGTTGCCTTTGGGGGATGCCCTGCGTATCCCCAAGCGTCGTGCGGAGCATTAAAGTCTCCCGCTACCACGATGGGGCCCCCCTGGCCAGAGCCACCGCTTTTGCCATGATCGAAGCGAACCCCTGCCGCTTGTCCGACGGCGAGCTGTACACATTCATGAGGAATACGCTGTTCTTAAGCCAGCTGTTGGGGATTATTTCGAGGATAATGACCTCAGCCTTGCTGTTGCCAAGCTGTAGTTTGTGTTCATGAAAGGAGCACTTTTTTGCGACCAAGGTTGCCAAACCGCGCTTCCCTTTCTCGCGCACCGAGACGACTCGATAGCCCGGGAAAGTTAGCGCATCACCGAGAGTTTCCTGTAACGTAATTACGTGCGGCTTGACTGCCTGAGAAGCAATAAAGTGCAGCAGTGGAGCCCTGCGCCTTTTGAAGCAGGCACAGTTCCACTGCCACACGACCAGTTCATTAGTGTTGTCCGCCATAATTACTGTTCTGAGACAGCCAATCTCCTGTCGGGTTGACTGCTACCGCGCCTGCAGGCGACTGGGCCCTGTTCGGGCCTTTCGGAGGCGAGCTACCCGTAGCTAGCGCTGCCTGTGTACCTTCAAGAGACGACACCCTTTTCAGTAGGGTAGTCATGCTATCAGCTAGTTGTTTAATCGATTGCTGCATGCTTTCCAGAGCCTTGCTGTTGGATTCTGTCTCCATAGCATCCCACTCCCCTTGGGGGGGGTGAGGCCCTACGTTTTTCCGAGCGCGCCTGCACGTCCCCTGGTGGGGGAATCTGTTGTCTCTCGCCCTGCGAGGAGTAATGTTTGCGGAACGACTCAAGGTCAGCCCTCAGCTGTTGAATCTCTGCCTTAAGGCAAGCATTCTCTTGGATCAACTTAGCTACCCTGGGGTCTTCCCTATGCTCTGGCAATGATACCTGCGTTACCTCTGGTGGCGGCGCCGCTGGCTTCGGCTTGGATCGATCCGCCCAGGTAGGTACTTCCTGGATTCGTGCCCGGGAGCAAGAGCGCCCTTTGGTGCGAGCGTGGCCCCTGGAGCGGTCGCGCCGGCGGCCAGCCGGCGTGACGGAACGCCCCTGCCTGGGAGCACTTGCCACGCTGGAATCCCTTGACCGGTCCTCTTCGGCCAGCTGTTGCTGAGACTTTTTGACGCGCTTTCGGCGCCGTCGTCTTCTCCGTCGCACGACGTAAGGAACTTGAAAGCGTTCTTTGCACGTTCTGTCCGCCGTCGGATGTGGGCCTCCGCAAAGGGCACATTTCGGCGAGCACTGGTGATCGTCGGGTGGAGACACGAGCCCACAGCCCCTGCACACCCTCTTGTTGGGGTTGGGGCAAACATCGGCCCTGTGACCAAGTCCTCCACACGCGTAGCACACGTCGGTTTGGCGCTTGTAGAGCTTGCAGCGCAGCATGCTGACGCCGCATATGACATAGTTTGGTACCTTCATGCCGTCGAAAAGCACTACCACAGTGGTGGTGTTCTTGATCCTTTTGGCTTCTAGGGCCTTCGGATTTCGCTGGTTGACGATCATCGTTTGGAGCTGGGCCTCGCTGATGTCAGTGTCTACTCCTCGTATGACACCTTTACAGGTGTTATCGGGGGCCGCGACATATGCCGCCACATGGTACATTCCTTCGCTTATCCGAATCTGTTGGATCGCGGCGTAGGCGTTTGCGTTCTTCTTCTCCGGTGTGGAAACTACGAGAATGTTCTGGGCGATGTTTGGGAAAACGATGTCCCTTTTCGTCTCTGCCGGGGCAAGAGCAGCCGCCATGGCAATAGCCTGTGCGAGCCTAATTTGGCTTACTTTTCTGACGTCAAGTCCGTCCCTCGGCCTGACGATAATTCTTATGTGGTCCCTCGGCAGCTGGAGGAGCCTCGATGCAGCTGCGAGGCGCTTCATTGCACCTTGCGGGGCTGCCGTGCGGCGGCCTCCCTTCGAGCCCACATGTGATGCATTGCCCGCGGAAACTGGCGTTTCTACACGAGCTTTCTCGTTCTTGCCCAGCGCTGTCGTCCAACCCGGGCGATTGGCTTCTTCGTGAGAGATTTCCTCTCCTTCCACCATCTCTACTTCGGGCATATTGCCCCTTTTCTCCCGCCCCTCGCCGTCGACGCTAGGCTGAGCCCGGTAGAACTTTTCTTGTGGAACTTTTCCGTTCCACAAGAAAAGTTCCAATAATTCGGTAAAAGGACCACTCACTGAAAAAAGTCTGGTATCGACGTGATCCTCAGAAGAAACTGCGTCGAATGAAACGCAGCTCGAGCACAGGCACCACAAAAATCCTAACGAAAACATTAACAGAAACGGGAGCCGATCTTCTCGCGTCCGCACTGGTCGGCGCCCCCTGCGTCTCCTCCTCGGTGAAAACGAAAGTATGTGCATTATCTATAAAAGTAACCACGCCACTGATCTGACGAGGACGAAACAGGAAGAACACACAATGCCAACAAGCCACCCTTGCTATGTGCATTGCTTAGCCCTAAATTGTCTCGTTTCATTCCATGGCCACTGTAGATTCAGGGAATTAGTGCACAATAAAACATATTAATTTTCAGATTGTGTTGCCATTCACATGGTGAATAGTGATATCACAATAGAAATGGCAGTAATATCATGACAAATAATTATCTGGTATGAGGAACACTATGAGTATGTTCACGTTTATGTTGAATGAGGGGGGCCCCAATTCTTTATGGGCAATTAAACAGGTAGCTTCAATACAAAAAAAGAGGAATGAAAGCTGAATGTAAAAAAAAAATGCTTTCATGGCTGAGACAACTACAAGATCATGTAAATGCGACAGCATGCATGTGCAAGACTGTCTTAAAATTTCAGAGGACAATAAAAAAAATACAGAGAGATCATAATTGCTTGGTGAGAAAGGATAAGTATGTCAGTTGTCAAACGTTATGTCACACACATTCGCAACAGTTTGCAGAATGACAAAAAGACTAAGAATGGGACACAGCACAACAGAATATGAGAACAAGGCATCAAAAAAGAAGGCTAAAAAATGAATATACAAGAATGTCAAAAAAGCATATAACAGGATATCCACAGGTTTAAGTTAATCCAAGAGCTGAGTAAATGAAATCGCTAACAACCTTTACAGCGCACAGACGAAAAAAGACAATGTTAAAGTGACACTGTGACAATATCAACAGTTGTGCCTGAATGCAGACTTCGTCTTTTTGGGGAAAAAAAAGTGCCATGCATATCAAAATGAGTAGAAGGGCCTTGGTAAGATCAACAAGAGCAGATAAGTTTGTTTGATGTTTTTGTCTTTCCTGATGATGACTAGACCCAGGTCGAAAGTTCAAAAAACCTTTCTTTCTCTTGTAGCTGTTATCGAGGATTTTCCACTCATTCCTGTCATCTACACCTTCGGCCCCTTCATCATGTGTGCACGTCTATATACGGTAAACTCTCAGTAAACAGAAATCTGTTAAACAGAGCTGCTGCCTAAATGGAGCAACTGCCTCCAGTACGACTGATTTCCTACTTGAATTCTGCACCTCTGTTCATCTTCGAGTAAATGGTACTGCTCTCAAACTAGTTTCCTGGTTCCTTCAGGTTCCACTTAATGAGAGTCTACTATATATATATATATATATATATATATGGTAGATCTCACACATTATTCGAAGGAGTTGCATCCCAGGTTCGGTTCTTGCCCACGGCAAGTTATCTTTTCACCCACTTTTCTTTCTTCACATTTATGTTACAATTCGGTCTAACAACATCCCTTATACTGTCCTTGGCATTATTGTCTGATAGATCTCATTATTATTGTGTCAAACACGAAAAAACGAGCCCTTCAATATAAATGGCTTTCCTTTATATATATATATATATATATATATATATATATGAATGATCAGGCTGAAAAAAAGAAACGTGCAGGTATATACGAATGCGAGAAACGGTTATTTAGGTGTTATATATTGCAAAAAAAAAAATTTGTGTTGCCTAGGGGGCACTTCAAACTTTGGGTGCTAAGGTGAAACTGTGGTGCTAAATAAATTATTTAGCGTGACACATTTTCACTTGGGTGCCGAAAGTTTGAAGTGCTCCCTAGGCAACACAAGATTGCTTTCTTGGAATTATAATGCCTCAATAACTACTTTTCACATTCGCACATACCTCCACGATTTTTATGATAAAAAATTGACTGGGTACATATTATATGAAGTGACCCATATATATATATGATAAAGATAACTACTTCTAGCTACCAAAATAAAAATTATGAACATCTTCAAGAGTCTACAAAGGAGAGTATTTATTTTATCTAAACAGTTTTAGCTGGCTGTCCAGCCGAAAACTGTTAGGACGGACACACACACACACACACGCGCACACGCACACACACACACAGAGGGAGAGAGAGAGAAAGGAGAGAAGAGACACAACTTAGCTGTTGTCTTAACTATATTTCCAATGGTTTCAACCAGTGGACCGGTCTTTGTCAGAGTTTGCGAATAAGTGTCACGTTACCACGCCACACTTGTTTGCAAACTAAGATGGAGACCGGCCCACCATTTGAAACCATTAGAAATAAAATTAAGACAACCGCTATGTAGTCTCCCTTGTCTTCCCAAGTAGGTTTGGCCCATTAGAAAATTTTCTTCAGTATATATATATATTGCCACGAGGTGTTCTGTGCCAGCGAACAGTGAGCCAGTTCTGTGCCAGTGAACGAAGAAGACGAAGACGAGCAACCCGTGCCAGCAGAGACGTCCTTCTTTGTGTCTCGGATTTTGACAGTCGCGTCTCCTTGTACGTTTCTTTGTGCTCCTAGCGCGTGACAACTGGTGGAGGTGCTGGGTACCCTATGCACCGAACCCCTCCTAGTACAAGAAGCTCCAGCCCCATACCGGTGGTTACGCCTGTTCACCATGCTAGCCGAAGGATCAGTGGACTGGACCCCGAGTTCGGACTTCTCTCAGAGAGGATGACAGCCCCAACTAACCCAGGCAGCACCGTCTCAAGTGGCTCCAACCCAGCCGGTATGGAAGGCGCAACGCCAATGCACTATGCGCTGTTCAAACCACGAACGCCGAATCCCTGTCATGGTGCTGCCCATGAGGATGTTGAGGATTGGCTAGTTCACTATGACTTCGTTGCCGTTCATAACGTGGAATAACACAGACAAGCTCCGACATGTCTACTTCAGTTTGAATGACGGGGCACGTGTTTGGTACGAAAACCGGGCAGGTCCGTTCACGTCATAGGTGGACTTCAAACGCCGGCTTCTCTAAACGTATGCAAGTCCCGATTGCCAAGAGCGAGCTGAACGTGAACTCCAGTGCCGTATGCAATTGCCAAATGAAGGCGTAGCAATGTACGTTGAGGACTTGACGCGCCTTTTTCGACGAGCCGACCCTCACATGCCAGAAGAGAAGAAGGTGCGATACCTGATGCGTGGAGTGAAGGAGCAGTTGTTCAGTGGTCTTGTACGCAGCCCCCCCCCCCCCCAAGACTATGTCAGAGTTTCTTGCTGAAGCCGTTCTAATTGAAAGCACGCCGTGGCAACGGACACAGGCATATGAGCGACAGGTGAACTTTGCCTCTGCTACGGACTACATGGGCAGTCTTGGGGGTCACGTCGACTTCTTCCGAGAGCTCATACGCTCTGTAATCCGCGAAGAACTGCAGAAGTTTTCAGTAACCTTGGCCCCCACGGTCAGTTCTTAGTCTGGCATCATCCGAGATGAAGTTCAGCATTCACTACGAGAACCGTCCTGTCAGACAGAGCCGCGGCCCCTAAATGACTTCCCTCGCATGTCGTATGCGCAAACTCTGCTCCAGCCAGCACCACCTTTGGCTCTGTCTCCCATCACGGCCCCGCTTGAGGCAGTCCAAGCGGGCCCATACCTCAGCGACCGCCGACCGATTCAGCGAAAATCAGACGTGTGAGCGACGTCAACTACGAAGTTGTTCCAGACGGAGGCTCACCATCATCCCAGCGCAGGTTACCACGCCCAGAGACTGTACACGTCGTCCACCTATAACCATACTTTACGCGGTGATGCGAATTTTCTTCGTTTGCCAGTGAACTCTTTATGTGAACAGTGAATGCCGTTTATTTCCGATTGCCGGGCCCAGGTCGCATTTTCTCTCGTGCGCTGCTTTGTTAAATGTTTGTTTATGTTGCCTACTTTGACCCACTACTGTGCACACTTTTCTTGAGCATCGGGTCGATGCTCTCTTGGGGGGAGGAGTAATGCCACCAGGTGTTCTGTGCCAGCGAACAGTGAGCCAGTTCTGTGCCAGTGAATGAAGAAGATGAAGACGAGCAACCCGTGCCAGCGGAGATGTCCTTCTTTGTGTCTCAGATTTTGACAGTCGCATCTCCTTGAACGTTTCTTCGTACTCCTAGCGCGTTAAAATATATAGGAGGATTCTAAGTGACATCTGCCGAGGGTGCTAGCAGCGTCTGCCGCCATCTCAGTGCTCTATGGTGGTGCAGATGATCTCTGGTGGCGCAATTCACTGGTTCAGTCAAAACAGCCAGCAACAACATAAGACTGTGTGTGATGCTGCGGTAAATACAGATAAAGAGCGGTTGTGTGCGCAGATACCACCAACATGAATGCGCTGCCATTCTCACAGTGGCGCTACCTCGGGGGCCCCACTTCCGTGCAAACTAGAATTATTCAATCATACAAGTTGCAGAACTTCCCACAGGCTCCATGTATCAAAGTTTGAACATGCCATTGGCCGAGTTGGCGGGAGTGTGCAGATTGTCGCATAACCTGCTGATTGGCAAACCAACTATTGAACACATTACTTTGTATTTTGCATCGCCGCTTCAGATGGCACGACAGTCTGCTGATTCCCGCAGCATCAGCCAATTGCATGTTTGGGTTTTGAAATGCAGTTTTGCAATCGGTATGATGGAATAACTCTGCATGCAACCCTCATATACATATATATAGTCAAGTATATCCCCTGTGAGAATGGTAACAACGAAAGCGTTTATTTCGACAGTTTCGGCCAGACTTTGTCAGGAATCCTGACGAAGGCCAGACTCTGACCAAAACTGTCGAAACGGAGAATCTACTTGACTATTTGCAACGCTACGGCCACTTTCGCCTCCATGCGTATATATACATACAGGGTGTCCCACATAACTAGAGCCACTACAGTGGTGAATTGAACCAAACGCGTACTACTCGCCCTAGCCTGTAGGTACTCAGGCTATTTTTTTATTTCTCTCCATACTAATTACCTAATAATTTTTAATTACCTATTTTTTTATTATGAGCTGGAAACCCAAAATATGAACACTGAGATGTAGAGCACTTTCAGAAACCACCGGCTGAATTGTTTCTTGTACGATACGTCTAGCGCAGTTATTTTTTCCACGTTGTAAAAAAAGCCTATAGAATCAAAATAGCAGTGAGCTCGCGGTCCGTCACACGGCTTCTTTTCACGTTTTGAGGGCTTTCTTTACAACATGGAAAAAATAAGGGTGCGAGACGTATTGTACAGGAAACAATTTAGTCGGTGGTTTCTGAAAGTGCTCTACATCTCAGTGTTCATATTTTAGGTTTCCAGTTCATAATTAAAAATATGTAATTAATAATTATTAATTAATTAGTATTGGGAAAAATAAAAAATAGCCTGAGTACCTGCAGGCTAGTGCGAGTAGTATGCGTTTGGTTCAATTTGCCCCCTAAGTGCCTTCCACTTTCAAAATTTTGGCTCAAGTTATGTGGGACACCCTGTATATTAAGGAGAGAGAGAGAGAACACAACTTTATTGTCGTCAGACTTAAGGAGGTAGGTGACCCGCCAGGCTGAACCTGATGGCCACCTCCTCTGCCCTTTGTACGGCCTGGAGCTGAACGGCCAGGCTGGTGGAGGTCAGAACTGCCTCCCACCCCTCTGGCGAGGGAGCGGCTAGGAGATCGAGAGAGGGGGGATCTTCCCTGCAGGCCCAGAGAATGTGATTAAGTGTGGCTATTGAGCCACAATGCGAGCAATGCGGATCAATCGAGTCGGGGTATATACGTGCATAAATGTATGGGCACGGAAATGAATGTGTTTGCAAGCGGCGCCAGATAACCTCCTGGCGCTTAGTTAGCTTATGGTGCGGGGGTGGTTTTGTCTGCCTCGAAAGACGGTAATATTGTGTGATGTCATGGTAGGATGTCAAGGCTTCACCAGGGTTTTCCAAATCAGAGGCGGGTACCACCGCTCGGCTGACGAATCCTCGAGCATATAGGTGGGCCGCCTCGTTCCCTGGGTTCCCCGCGTGAGCCGGCACCCATACCAGCGCAATGGAGGATAGTGCGTCTTCCTCAGCATCTGTAAGGAGACTGGGCAATAGTAAACGCAGAGTTGTGGGGGCCACAATGCCACGTGCGAAGTTGGATATAGCAGCCTTTGAGTCACTGAGTATAGTGGTGAATCCGGATGCTGCTGCTAGCGCTATCGCCGCTTCCTCAGCTTCTGTCGTATTAAGCACACGGACAGAAGCAGCCGCTTTAATTTGAGGTGAATTGGCGTTGTTGCCGGGGAGAGTGATTACGCTTATTGCATATGCTTTAGTAAACTCTCGGTATTGGGCGGCGTCAACGTACGCAACGGTTGGGTTGGACGCGTACGTTTTTTGCAAGAATTTGGCCCTCGCTTTCCTTCTACCGTCGTGATGGCTGGCCAACATGTTCTTTGGCAGTGGTTTTATGAGGAATTTCTTTCTGATGTTGGGGGGGATGACAGCCGGATCGTTACCCGTAGGAGATACCACATGGTCAATGTTAGCAAGGATCCAACGCCCCGTCCTGCTTCCCTGTAATCGGTGAATTTGCGCCGTAAGATGCGCTTCAAGAAGTTCTTCTAAGGTGTTATGCAGCCCAAGACTGAGGAGGTGCTCTGTCGATGTGTTTCGGGGGAGACCCAATGCCACCTTATACGCTTTGCGTAAGAGCCGATTTAGTTGGGCTCGCTCAGATTGAAGGAGGTGCAAATAAGGGAGGGCGTACGTGAAGCGCGACAAAACGAAGGCTTGAATTATCTGTAGCAGTTCTTTCTCCTTCATGCCTCGATTGCGAGCGCTCACTCGAGATATAAGATGGGCCGTCTGGTTCACGGTTACGGTGAGACGGTCTAGCGTAATGTTGTTGTGGTGGTTTGTTTGCACAATGAGTCCGAGTACTCTCATGTGGGCCACCTGCTTAATTGGCGTGTCATTGACATACACGTTAATACTAGGAAGTGGAGTCTTAATTTTGCGGCGATCTGGAGGTCGCAGTAATAGTAGCTCCGATTTGCTCTGGGAACACTCCAAACCCGCTTCTGACACGTGCTGAACGACTACGTCGGTTGCTCTTTGAAGAGTCTCCTCGATTTGACCATCGGATCCCACCGTCGTCCAGAGCGTGATGTCATCTGCGTAGAGGGTGTATCGCAGGCCGGGTATCGTGTCAAGTTTGGGAGGTAGTGACCTCATAGCGAGGTTGAAAAGGAAAGGGGACAAAACAGCTCCCTGCGGGGTGCCGCGATCACCGAGTGTGATGAGCTTAGAACGAAGGTCACCCACTGAGAGTTCAACCGTTCGATTAGATAAGAAAGCACGGACGTAGTTAAATATGCGTTCCCCGGATCGTAGTTCGGACAGACTGCCTAAAATGGCACTATGCTTCACGTTGTCAAATGCTTTGTGAAGGTCCAGACCGAGCAAAGCCTTGGTACTAGTGCCACTCTCAGGTCGTAGGAGATCGTGATGCAACTGGATGAGCGCATCCTGAGTGGATAGATGGGCCCTGAAGCCCAGCATTGTGGGGGGAAGTAGGCGGTGCTCTTCCGCGAAATTTTGCAAGCGACAGAGGACAACATGCTCCATTAGTTTGCCCAGGCAGGAGGTCAACGAGATTGGACGAAGATTCTCCAGGTCGAGTTTCTTGCCCGGTTTCGGTATAAACGCGACCCTTGCGTGTTTCCATTCTGATGGCAAATGGCCGGACCTCCAGCACTCATTCATATATTCAGTAATGGCCCCTACCGACTTTGGATCGAGGTTGCGCAGCGTCTTATTTGTCACCCCGTCAGGACCGGGTGCCGATGTTGTACGCAGTTTATGTAGCGCTATGCAAACCTCACTTTCCGAAATGTCGGCGTCCAACTGTTCGTTGGCTGTTCCAGTGTATTCAGGCAACTGCTCTGTGCTGTTCTGTTTCTGAGATGTGTTGATGTAGCGGGTGATGAGCTCCTCCAGCAGCTCTTCGTTGGTGCCCGGGTATTGATGGACAATTCGCGCGAGCTGTTTGCGTGCGGCCGACTTGGAGCTACCAGGGTCCAGCAGGTGTCGCAGAAGATGCCACGTTTTCTTGCAGCCCATCTGGCCATTGAGGCTGCCGCAAAGTTGGCCCCACTGTTGGCGTGTTAGCACAGCGGTGTGGGCTTCTAATTCACGTTCGAGCCTCGAGATGCGGCGGCGGAGCCTTGTGTTGTGACGTTGGCGCCGCCACCTACGCATGAGGCTTTCATGCGCCTCCCACATATGTAGAAGGCGTGAATCTGTTGATGGCTGTTCCGGAGTTACGTCTGCTTGGTATGTTGTAGCGTCCACATCTCGACTCAAAGAAAGTATCCATTCGTTCAAGTCCAATACCGAATCGGGTGCCGTTTCTTTGCGCAGTTGGCGGAATTTATCCCAGTCTGTAATGCGAGCTGTGGCTCGTTTTTTTACATTGCTTGTGGTTAACTCAATGGTTACCGCTAGAATGAAATGGTCACTTCCTACGGTGTGACCTGTGTTTTGCCAACGGGCACCCTCCGTGTTTTTGCAAAGGGAGAGGTCTGGGGTAGTATCTCGACATACGCTGTTCCCGATTCGCGTCGATTGCTCCGGATCATTGAGGATACTGAAACCTAGGTCGTGTATGATGCTCCATAATCGGCGACCCTTGGGGTTGGATTTCGGGTATCCCCATTCGGGATGTTTTGCGTTAAAATCGCCTAGTACGAGCAGCTTTGCATCCTTCGCCAGATTTGTTGCTTTCCGAAAGATGTAAGGTAGATCCGCAGCTGTATCTCTTGGAGGGCTGTATATATTTAAAATGAAGAGTGGCTTGTCTCCTCGTCTTTTTGGTATAATTTCCACCAGTGTGTGATGAATACTCGTACCCTCAATTTCATGTTGAATGGCTGTGACATTCTTGTGTACTAAGATGGCAGTGTGGCATTGTGCGCTCGCGGATATGTCTATTTTCTGATTATATGATGCGTATCCGGGCAGTTGAGCGGCAGTGTTCGTTTCTTGTAAAACTATGATGTCCGGCGAACATTCCCCATTTGGTGCATGGTTTTGAATATGCTGGATATGTTGCTGCAGATGGCCCTTCTTATTGCGGAAGCTCCTGCAGTTCCACTGCCAGACGGTGAGCGTGTGGAGAGCCGCCATGACTATGTTATTGGCGTAGGGGCCGGTGTGTGCCGGCTATTGGATGGTGTGCGGTGGATGGCCAACTGCACACTGAAGTCGGCCAGTGCAGCTTCGGTCGAGCTCTTTAACACGGCGAATGAGGTGGTTGTTTCCCGGATGGTTTGGTGGATCGCATTAAAGCGCGTTTCTAATTCAGCGTTCAGATCGGATTTCAGCGTTGAGATGGCTGCCGTGACTGCCGTCGTTACTTTTGTAGTGATGTCGGCGTCTGCGTGGAGTGAAGCTGTGGGTGTAGCTGCCTTGCGTTTATTAGCGTTCTGAAGTTGAGGAACTGGCGATAACGCCGGGTTTGGTGCCAGGGGGTTCGGATGTGCGTCTTGTGTTTCGGATGATGTGGGTGTAGTTTGTTTGTCGATACTGAGTGCTCTATCTATTTTGGCTTCTAGAGACTGGATGTAGCTAGTCAATTTAGCTATCTGGGACTGCTGGGCCGAGATTTGAGCCTTAAGGGCAGAATTCTCCTTTGCCAACTCCCTCACCTGTGAATCGGAAAATAGTAGTGATGCCGGGGCGCCCCGCTGCCAGGCCACCGACTTGGACGCTTCTCCGGGACCTCGACTGGATGAACGAGACACCGATGGGCTGCGCCTGGCTGATTTGGACCTTGAGTGAGATGAGGGCCTGCTGTCTCGTCGTTGGGCTGAGCGTGACCTCGGGCGCCTGCTGTGGGATCGACACCTGCTGCCACGTCGTTTAGCTGAACGAGACCCTGAGCGCCGGGTGTGGGATGGGGACCTGCTCTCTCGGCGCTGCTGCTGGTTGCTGCTGTTCCCGAGTGGTGGGAGAGATGCAGAATGGTCTCGAGATGATGGTGAGCGTCTGCTGGAGGAGCCACTGTGAGATGGGTTGCGATGGATGTTCGACGAAGGTTCTTGCGCTTCTTGCTTCGATTGCGGGGTGGGTGGCGCCTTCTTGATAAAGCGATACTTGCAGTTTGAGCTGCCGGTGTTGTGTGCACCATTGCAGACGATGCAGCGTGGCGTGCATGCGGGTGTTTCGCCCTGTCCTGGTGTGGGGTGTTCCTCTCCGCAACGGCGGCACCGCTGCTTACGTGGCATCGGGCAAACATCCGTGCGGTGACCAACCTTGCGGCAGTTAAAACACGATTCCACCCTGTTGTAGAACGGGTACAGCCTGATGTCGGTTCCGTGGTAGAATATCCACTTTGGAAGGTTTGGCGTCATTAGTGCAACCACGACGTGCCTAGTTTGGCCCAAGCGTCTTCCACTCACGATAGGAATGGTGGGGTTGCTGGCTTGTAGGTCTGCCAAAATCTCTTCGTCTGAGAAGTCATCGTATGCATGGAACATGATGCCTCGTATGGCGTCGTCTGGAGGGGGGGCGTAGACATGGAGCTCGATAGTAGCAGCGCCGATGGTAATCGACTTCACTCGAAGGTAGGCTTGGGCGCGTTGCGAGTCGATCACGCTCAAGGTAAAGGTATTATTGGTGGGGTGCGTCCGAAGGCGATCCCGACTTGCTGGTGGCTGATCTGGCAGTGAAGCTGCCTTGAGCAGGGCGTCGTGCAATTGCCACGGCGGCACTTTCGTCAAGTCGATGGGCGTTCTTGGACGTCCTACTATATGAATGGAGTCTTGCGGCAATCGGGGGAGTGGTGCCCGCCGACGTAACCGAGGCGGACGTGACTTGACCTGGGGTTGGCGTTCCGGCACAGCGGCGCGGGCATTCTCCGACGTACACGGTTGAAGAACGGGCTTGCCTTGGTTTTGAAGTTCCCGTCGGCGTCGTTCCTGGGCACGATAGCCGGGCGATTGCCAGGAATCGTCGGACCACTCCTCTTCAGAGATGGTATGACCTTCTACGACGCACTCCATTCCGGTGGGCGGCTGGGCACGACGATGTGAGTAGCGTGAGACGCTGCACCAGGCTTAGGCAAGGAGCCGGACGCGCGCTGAGCCAGCTAGGCTCAGGGCGGCGAGCGGCGTTGGTCGGGTCAGCAGATGCTCCTGGGAGAATCTTGATAAATCCAGTGCAGAGAGTGATATCCGCGCGTTCCCAATAACCTCATGCACCCACTCATACATAAATTATTGGTCAGTAAGCACGCGTCGCAGCGAAAATGCCGAAAGGCTCGGGAGACGATGTACAGTGCGTCCTACTGCTCCGAGCGTCTCCCTCGATCCCTCCCATGAATAGAATCTATATTAAGGAAAGAAGTTTGTACTTAAACGCTCGGTTTTCCGTGTTCGGAAAAACGAGCCCTTAAGTATACACTTCTTTTCTTAATTCATTAATGAGGGTCTCTTAATGGCAGACTTGGTGCCTTTAGGTAGTATACGAGGGACTATTGATCAGCTGCCAGTTAGTACTAAGTTCACGTGCTACGTGACGCCAAACAGGCTCATAAAGAGTGTGCCACACTCGCCGCCATGGCTACTAGTGGCGCTAACTGACACTCCCACGTTTAGATTGACATAGATACCCAATAAAGTGGCTGGGGGGATGGCTGTCATGGTAGCTCAGTGGTAGAGCATTGAATGCGTTATTCGAAGGCCGCAGGTTTGGATCCTGCCTACGGCAAGTTATCTTTTCACCCACTTTTCTTTCTTCTTATTTACATTACATTGGTTCTAATAACTACCCCTATACTTTTCTTGGCATTATTATCTGTTAAATCTCATTTATATATGTGTGTATGTGTAAATGCAAGCACTATCTTTCTACTTCATGCCATTGCCTACCATGTCTTGGAATGGGCAGCACAAATAATGCAGATAGAAAAATTAAAATACCGCATGTGTACCTTTTTTTTTTCTTGCTCTGTCTTTGGCACCACTTCAATGCAAATATTGAAAATTCATTCAACCAATTTTATGTTATGCCACTTGAAAACGAAGTATAACATTTACGCACTGACTACTTAGTTCAGCTGGTAAACTAATAATTGCAGTGCATAATTGGCTAGGGCACGTTGCCGGGCTAGTTGGTTAGGTTTCATCATTCATATAGCTATAGTGCACCATGACAAGGTCACAAAAGAGAGCGCTGTGTGTCTCTTTTTTGTGTCCTTATCGTGGTGCACTATGGCCATATGAATGCAGTGCATAAACTCACTTTGACACTCATATGTACAACACGAATGTGTGGATCATAGCAAAACAATTGCCATTTCCGTCAGTGCACGCTAAAAAGCCTAAATAGGTTTCTTACTCTGTACACGTTAGCATTAGTAAACCAGATTTCAACAGGAATGTCTATCAAGACTATCGTCATAGAGATTAAGCTAAATAATCCAACCGACAGATATGTGAGGTTTAAAGTCCCAAAATCACCATATGATTATGAAAGACTCTGCAGTGGAGAGCTCCGAAAATTTCGACCACCTGGAGTTCTTTAACGTGCTCCCAAACCTGAGCACACGGGCATACAGCACTAGCTAATTTAATCCCATGCTAGTGGCAATAGCGTTAACTGAACACCATTATGCTTTGCAAGATTGGTCAGAGCTTTCAAAGGCTTACTGCTACGCAGAGTGCTGAGTGTTTAGATAGTTCGATCGAGCTACTAACGAAAGCCACCTGTGCTACCGCAACACACCGCACGAGTTTGAACCATGCACACAAACGACAGCGACACAGTGATTATTAAAAATCTTCTCTTTCTGACTGCACAACTGAACGAATATGCAAATAAGCCATGCTATCTGCCTATTCGAAAAGTGGTGCACGAACACCGGTTAGCGACAACTATCGTAACACACTTTACGTCGTTCTTTGACTACCGTCTTTTCGATCAAAACAATGAGCGTGGGACACACCGGTGGGAACATGACAACGACATACAAGCTTAGCGCGGCCAGCGGTGTGTTATATGCACCGCCTATCAACGGAGTAACTATACTGAGTGCCTACCGACGATGGTTCGTGAGGAGCTCCTCCAAAACTGCGTGAAGTGAGTCTCTTCGTACAGCCTGAGTGCAGCGCTAAGTTCTTCCAACGAGGCAAATTTTGCCCCAGTTTCCATGACAGGGGGCGTCAAGGCAACGTAACCTGTGTGATCAACGTCCATGCTTGTCATCAAGCTAACGTAGCCTGCGTGATCACCATTCATGATTTTTCAGCAACTAATTTCTTTCGCACAAACAACACAAGCCGACGGAACCTCCACCATCTTTCTACAGGATGGCGATGGCAATGCGATGATGCCGAAGCAACGTTGGCCGAAGGCGTTGGTGGTTGCCATAGAGTTAATATACTATTGTGGTTTCCAAGATTTAGGGGGTTAGTTAAAAAAATAATTGTACAATATTCAACAAACGTATTGTTTAGAACACCAAAAATGTGTTTAAAACGAAGTTACAAGATGTCAAAATATCATCATACGCACCGGTTTTATTGCTAAATGTTCGTCTAAAAAAAGCGCGCTTCCTTAACTACTTATCACATAGAGTTTCGAATATGTATGAAATCCTATGATAGTCTGTATATTGATACGGATGTGATACTGACTCTGTAGAGTCTGTATTAACTCTATAGTTTGAAACTATATACCTAGCCGTCGGAGATGCGAGTGTATTCCAGTGTTAAAATGGGGACAAAAACCAAGCAAACCATGAAAAGTGTCTTACTGGGCGGCGTGTGATGCCATCACAGAACACGATGCCATCCTCGCTTTTCATTTGTGTTGTCACGCGTGAGCAGCTAGGAGGCAGAAATATGGGTGAAAAACTTGAAATTAACTCCGATTCACTATTGGCTGGAGTCTGGTGATCTATTTTTTTACACAGAGTTAAGCTTTTGTTGTATGCGGATTTTGGTGGCGAAATAGATTCCAGAGCTCAATGTTCTTGACGGTCCTGACCATAGAGCTCTCTGTAATCTACATAAAGACCGACCGTCTTAAAGTGGCCGATTCTTTTGATGGTTTTGTTTAAGTTTTGACGGAGCTTGAGGACATTGCAGGGAGAGTTGGGTCACCTAGGTTTAGTTTTATTGCAGTGTACTAAAATTCTAATACATACATCCAAACCTTCACATGATTAGCGGAAATTAAGACACCGTGCCCATGCGCAACCATACACATAATAAGGCATCGCGACATCAAAAAGTATGAAAAAATTAATTACACGGAAATTAATTGTTTTTCAATAAAGTTAATAGTGCAATTTTGTATCATTCGATGGCCAACCGAAAGTGAAACTAGTAAACAGCGCGTGGTATGTATTTTGAATTTCAGCCGCTCTCTTACGAGCTGGTCATTATTACAACTTCTTTGAAATATTACCAAATCATTACATTGCAGTTTATTTGAGACGTTGCAGTTAGTTAAGGCGTGGTCAAGTCACAATACATTTCGTTATCTGGTTTTCCTGCTGATCAAAATACGTATCTAATTGAGAAGCAAAACTTGCGTGTCGTGTGCAGAAGGCCGTGGTATTGTTGCTGTATCGTGCGTTAGAAACGTGCGTGCGTCGAGACGTCAAGGAGCATTTAGTAGTAGTACCGGCGTTAGTGGCTTAGTAGTATTTCTGTTAACTAGGTGTTGTGAGCTGTCATCATGTCGGCAGGAGGAGCAAGCGATTCCACCCAGGGCAAGGTTGGTTACTCGTCCAAGTAGTTCTCGCCGGCTGTGTTATCTTTATTACGTTGTTTTCAGCATGCCACTTTGGCGCGCCGAGACCCACCTGCCTTTATAGGGTATGTCGGGAAATCGGCAATGGGAATTTAACTTCCTGGAACTGAGCAATATATGAATCAAAAACGAAGTTCCCGAGTTTATGTTGTGAGGCTGCGTGTAGCTCACACCGTCACATGCAAGTCGCCTTCTTGCATTGCTTGTTTTCCGAAATGCAGCTAGTAGTTTGGCATGTTATGTAAAAAGGTCCTGGGTAAAATGAGTTTACTACAAGAAAGGAGCACGCTTTCTTCGTTGCGCGTGCTGCTACGCAGATATGTAATTTTAATATTACTGCGACTGCTTTGGCGGGGGCGCATGATTTCTCGATTGGCGAAACATCACATTTGTAGTGTGCGACTGCAGCGCCATGATGCTCAGTCTAGCGAGCAGAAAAATCAAAACTGGGCCGTGGTTTGACTAGTCGCGAAACGCGACGCGCACTTCCCAAGTTCGGTCATGATTGTTCGGACTGGAAATCGGGGTAGGGGGCGGAGATGGGCGCCCGCCTCTAATTTTTTTCGTCTTCAAGTAGCAAACAGATGTCACCACTATTGAGTGGGGAAACGTCTAGAGTTATTGCATCTGCACCTCAACAACCATGCAACACCAGTTCACGAGTCCACCTCGGTGGTACAGTGGTTACGGTGCCCGTATGCTAACCTCGGGGTCGCAGGTTTAATCTCAGCCTAGGCGGTTGCATTTTATGGAGTCGAAATGTGAGAGGCCAATCTACTGGCGATGTCAATGCATGGTAAAGAACACTGAATGGTCAAAATTTTCGAGGCCCGTTACTGCAGCATGCCCCATAAGCATAATGTGGTTTTGGCATGTAAATTTCCAGGTACTTTAACAATCAATGACAACTTTTTATTCATGCGAATACAGGAAAGTTACATACATTTAGTATACATAAGGAGGTCCCAATGTCGAAGACTGTATAGAGACCTCCTGTTAAAGGCAGATTATGCTAATACATAGCATTTCTAGCAACAGTAGCACTCTTTGTAAATATGAATTAAACTTATTGCCACAGGACAGTAAGGAAAATGTACACAATGAAGCAAAATGAAGCCATGAATAATGTTAAGCAGTGGAATAGGGAAAAAATTGAAAAAGCTATAATACATGAACTGTGCAAATTAAAACGAAATTATGATATAAAAAGGAACAGTATCAGTAAACATATTGAGGCACTTTCATTTAACACGTTTATGTATACTTGCAGACTAACAGTTGAATAATTGACACTATATGTTGTATATAGTGAGGTTAACTCACACAGACAGACAGGGCAATATTGAAAATGAAATAAAGTATAGTAATATTATTCTTTTGAGCTTCTTGACCAGTATTAACTGTAGGAACACAGTGACAGGTTCTAAAATTTCTATTACAACTGTGGCATCAATAATAATAATATGCAAAGCCTTAATTACAGACATATATATGAAACATAACATGTGTATCGATGTGAAATTTTTATACATGTTGGAGCAACTGGGAGCCACTGTGTAACCCCTGTATTCAGAAGCATGCCGTAACTTGATGTACCACCGCCTTAAGACAGTGCAAACAAGTTTCAGAAATCACCCTCAACGGAAAGAGTGCCTTTGTGGTGAGCTTCGCTTCATCATCTCTGCTTTGAGATTAAGTCAGAATGTGAGCGGTTTTTAATTGGTCATCAATTTTGAAGCATAATGGTGTGCGAGTGGCGCAGCCTACCACTGCCGATGTAATCTCATGAAGGTGCTGTGAGTTTTTGTTTGCATGCAAAACCTCTGCGAACATATTGGGAGATGTAGACTTCACGCCGAATGTGGCGAGGCCTTGGTTGGGCAAGAAAGAAACCGAAATGAAAGTGTATGGGGACATGATGCTCACATCGTGGCCTGAATGATTACCTCCGGCAATGCATCGTAGCCATGGTGATTTGCCAGAACTAATTGTGGAGGCCACATTCCACGATATTGTCCCTATAGAAGGAAATGGCACAAGCGCTGCTGGCATTTTTGGCATTCGAAACTACATTGCCAATGTGATATTCATGTATAACTCTCATACTTTTACTTATTTCTTTTCGCTGCTTTGCTATAGATAGGCTTTGATGTAGTGTTTTTCTGCTGGTCTGGATAACCCTACATTTTGTGCTTACATGTGTTAAATGGCATAGACTCAGCATTTTATAGATTTCATAGCTAGCTTTACTTTTTTCAGAAAAAAAAAATGACATTGCTTTTGTGTTAGCATCACAATATCAAACCCACTTGTGTCGAATTGTGAGCAAGGGCTGACTTGATGAAATGAGGCACTTGGAATGTATGTGAATCGCATTGGCTGTCTTGTTGAGTTGGAAGTCGCCAGCTGATTTGATCGAGTCAAGTTGTGGCTTCAAGTTATGGTTTTTTCTGAATATGGGGGTAAGTGATCTTTAAAACGTGATGCAACACCCGAGTCAAGCACGAATGGAAGTGAGTCGATTAGAAAACTTCAACCAAAAATTGTATTCAGAAACTCAGCGTTTCGAAGCCAGACCGGCTTCTTCCTAAGGGGTGAGAAAGCCACAGATGTGTGGCGCTTATATATGCTTGCTCGCCTTGCTTGAAAGGTTTGCTGTTACCCGTGGCAAACCCTGGCAGTAATTCCCGGCTGCGGCGGCTGCATTTCCGATGGAGGCGGAAATGTTGTAGGCCCGTGTACTCAGATTTGGGTGCACGTTAAAGAACCCCAGGTGGTCAAAATTTCCGGAGCCCTCCACTACGACGTCTCTCATAATCAAATGGTGGTTTTGGGACGTTAAACCCCACAAATCAATCAAACCCTGGCAGTAGAGGGAGGGCAATGTCCCAGTGGAGCGGTTAATATTCCTTGCTGTCTGCAGACAGCGGGGAACAGAGTGTACCAGTGACACGTCAATGCAGGTTTGGTCTTCAGAGATTAGATTGCTTAAGAGCTGGCTGTGTTAGACACTGTTGTTGGCTATTCTGTGCATGTGTGTGTCACATGTATATATACTCACTGTTTCATGCTTGAAATAAATCACTTGAAAGTACTGCCATCTTACCATTGGATCGACACTGCTTCAGCAATGGCTGAGGAAAGAAATTTCAACAAGTAATCATGTACATAAATAGTCATTTCTAGGGTTTTATTTATTTTATTTATTTAAACTCAAACCTCAATATAACGAACATGGATATACAGAAATATTAGTTATAAGGAGCTTTGTCCCATTTGCACACATTTCCAATATATTTGTAATGTGACTCCCGTTCAGCATGCAGAACTACCATGTTAGCATATTCTAAATGCCAAGGTAAGCACAAATTCTCATTTTTTTGTTGTCTCTTTAGAACTGCGCTATGGAAAAGCGGCAATGGCGTAGTGGTTAGAGCATCCGCCTCGGATGCAAAAGGTCTGTGGTTCGAATCCCGGTGCCGCGCAGTTCTCAACAGGATAAAAAAAAGAAAAAAAATCCACGTGGTGATGGAACTGCATTAAGAGGCCTAGGGTGCGGCCTCACCGGTGACCACCGGTAACGCACTCCCTTACCAGAGAAGGATTGGCCACCCTGGTGCAGTATCTGGCCACTACCCCCCATATGCATATGTCAACTCACGGCCCTCGGTCCCCAGCAGCTGCGAAGCAACTGACCACGGCGGCGGTCGAATCTGCAACGCAGCAGAGAGTGCTAAGAATCTCTGGATCCGGAGAGGCCGCCATTGGAACCTGACTTTGGCAACGTTTAACGCTAGAACCTTATCTAGTGAGGCAAGTGTAGCTGTACTGTTCGAGGAGCTAGAGGGTATTAAGTGGGATATAATAGGGCTCAGTGAGGTTAGGAGAACAGATTAGGCCTATACGGTGCTACAGAATGGGCACGTCCTTTGGTGTCTGGGCTTGGCTGACAGAAGAGAACTGGGGGTGAGGTTCCTAATTCACAGAAACATAGCTGGCAACATAGAGGAATACTATAGCATTAATGAAAGGGTGGTAGGTATCGTAATTAAACTGAATAAGAGATACAAGATGAAGGTGGTACAGGCTTACGCGCCTACATCCAGCCATGATGACGCTTCAGTTGAAAGCTTCTTTGAAGACGTGGAATCGGCAATGAGTAAGGTAAAAAACGCAGTATACAATACTGATGGGAGACTTTAATGCAAAGGTAGAAAAAAAGCAGGCTGGAGACCAAGCAGCAGGAGATTATGGCATCGGTACTAGAAATGCCAGAGGAGAGCTACTAGTAGAATTTGCTGAACACAATAAGTTACGGATTTTGAATACCTTCTACCGAAAACGAGGAAACCGTATGTGGACATGGAGGAGCCGTAATGGCGAAAATAAGAACAAAATAGACTTTATAATGAGTGCACACCGAGGCATCGTGCAGGATGTGGAAGTGGTTGGCAAGGTACGATGCAGTGACCATAGAATGGTACGGTCTCGAATTCGCCTAGACTTGAAGCAGGAACGACAGAAACTGATACGCAAGAAGCCAATGAATGAGCTAGCACTGAGACGGAAAGTACAGGAATTCAGAGACTCGCTTCAAAACAGGTACTCGGCTCTTATTGAGGAAACCAACCTTGGCGTAGATACAATGAAGGATAATCGGACGAGTATCATTACGGAGTATGCAGTGGAAGTTGGAGGCACGGTAGTTAGACAGGACACTGGCAAGCTTTCCCAGGAAACGAAGAATCTCATTAAGAAGCCCAAAGCATAAATGTTTGAAGTACAACAGACAAAATAAAACTCTCAGAGGTTTCGAAGTTGATTATTAAGCATGAGGTATCCAATGTAAGAAGGTATAAAATGGAGAGAATTGAACACTCTCTGAAAAATGGAGGAAGCGTCAAAGCAGTGAAGAGGAAACTTGGGATAGGCAAAAATTAGATGTACGCACTTAGGGACAAAGAAGGCAAAATAACTACCTATATGGATAGGATAGTTAAAATAGTGGAGGAGATTTACAGAGATCTGTACAGTAGCCAGGACAACCACGACCTTAATACTATAATAACTAGCAGTAACCCAGATGACACCCCACCAGTAATGATCGAAGAAGTCAGAAAAGCCTTGGAGAGCATGCAAAGAGGCAAAGCTGCTGTTGAGGATCAGGTAACATTAGATTTGCTGAAAGTTGGAGGACAGATTGTGTTAGATAAACTAGTCGTCCTGTTTACGAGGTGTCTCCTAACGGGAAGAGTACCAGAGTCTTGGAAGAATGCTAACGTCATCTTAATACATAAGAAATGAGATGACAAGGACTTGAAGAATTACAGGCCGATCAGCTTGCTCTCGTAGTGTACAAGCTATTTACAAAGGTGATTGCTAACAGAGTTAAGAAAACATTAGAATTCAATCAACCAAGGAACAAGCAGGATTTCGGACAGTCTACTCAACAATTAACCACATTCATACTATCAATCAGGTAATAGAGAAATGCTCAGAATGTAGCCAACCGCTATATATAGCCTTCATAAATTACGAGAGGGCCTTTGATTTAGTAGAAATATCGGCAGTCATGCAGACACTGTGGAATCAGGGCATCGATGGAGCATATATAAACATCCTGGAAGAAATCTACAGGGGATCAACTGCTACCATAATGCTTCATAAAGAAAGCAACAGAATACCAATCAAGAAGGGTGTAAGGCAGGGGGATACAATTTCCCCAATGCTATTTACCACATGCTTACAGGAGGTTTTCAGAGGCCTAGAATGGAAACAGTTAGGGATAAGAGTTGAAGGAGAGTACCTTAGTAACCTGCGCTTCGCTGATTACATTGCATTGCTGAGTAACTCAGGGGACGAATTGCAACTCATGATTACGGAGTTAGACAAGGAGAACATAAAGGTGGGTCTTAAAATTGATCTGCAGAAAATGAAAGCAATGTACAACAATTGGAAGAGAGCAGCGCTTTGAGATAGGTAATAGTCCACTTGAAGTTGTAAAAGACTATGTCTACTTAGGGCAGGTAATAACTGTGGAGCCGAACCACGAGATTGGAGTAACTAGAAGAATAAGAATGGGGTGGAGCACATTTAGCAAGCACTCTCAAATTAAGACAGGTAGATTGACACTATCCCTCAAGAGGAAGGTATATAACAGCTGTATCTTGTCGGTACTTAGCTATGGAGCAGAAACTTGGAGACTTACAAAGAGCGTTCAGCTTAAATTGAGGACGACGCAGTGAGCAATGGAAATAAAAATGGTAGGTGTAACCTTAAGAGACAAGAAGATAGCTGAGTGGATTAGGGAACAAGTGGGGGTTAAGGATATCATAGTTGAAATCAAGAAGAGGAAATGGACATGGGCCGGGTATGTAGCGCGTAGACAGAATAACCGCTGGTCATTAAGGGTAAATAACTGGATTCCCAGAGAAAGCAAGCAGGTTGGGGGGATACAGAAGGTTAGGTGGGCGGATGAGATTAAGAAGTTTGCGGGTATAAATTGGCAGCAGCAAGCACAGGATAGAGTTATCTGGCGAAACATGGGACAGGCCTTTGTCCTGCAGGGAACGTAGTCAGGCGGATGATTATGATGAAAAGAAAATGCAGAATAGTATTGTAATGTATACAGTGTTAGAAATAACCTTTGTAATGAATCTTCAAATATAACAGACATGTTTTCTTGTAAAATACGACTTTGTTATAATGAGGTTTGTGTGTATTTATTTATTTTTGTTGGTACTGTAGGCTCACTTAAAGGTCCTCACAAGAGGGGATGCAAATAAATTAAACTAATGTGTTTTACATAATGTACAGTTAGATCAGTGCATCAAGGAAAAATGAAAATCTAAGCATTGTAACAAACAAAATAAATTTAGAATTACTGATAGCCAGATGGAACTCTAGCAAGTTGCTTATGTACGCCAATAAGCTGTACAACAAGTGCCAACACAGCAGGATATCACTACCATCCAAGCTACCTATTAGATTTTGCTAGTATAAAATGAGCTAAATGCATGTGAAACAAAAGCAAGGTGTCAACACCCAATGGTAAATAAAATTTTACATGACAAAACAACAATAAGATTCTGAGGCACACCGTTGTGGGGTACAAATCGCCCAGAATCAGTTTTGCCATCTGTACTTTTGTGGGATTATATGCAGCAAGGAGCATAAAGTTGTGGTTCAAAGGCAGCTAGAAATCGTGAACTCAGTGACAGACTGGCCTGACGACGTCATAGGCAGAGAAGCACTGTCATTGGCTGATTGCGCATTCATGGGTGCATAGTTACCTCGGCCATCACAGCGTGTCGCCACATGCTCATGTGGCACTCTGTAGTGCTCAAGTTAAACCTGTGGACTTGTGATTATGCCACCTGTGAGCCAAAAGGGGACGAGGACTGTGCTCAAGGTCGTCACGCATGCTGACGTACAGATGTAGTGCATTTGTCATCCCCCCTCTCCCTGTGAAGATGTCAGTCTGCTCGCTAGAATAAAAGGTTGCATGCTTGAAGTGTGCAACAAATCCCTGCAGCTTCGCTGGTACCTAATAGATACGAAACATTTTTGGGACAAAGGACTCCCGAGGCAATCAACTCTGGTAGTGCGGTCATTCGATAGTTACTTGGAAAAGTGTTGCAGGTAATTTTTAAAAATAAAGTTTTTCAATATATGAAAGTGAATTCAGTGTTAATACAATGGTAAAATGTTTAGTTCAGTTTTTATAGTGCCTAAAAACATGTCGCATTATACGATCACTTGGTAATGTGCTTGAGTTGGGCCTAGGCGATTTTGGCAGTGGCCAGGTTTGATTTTATTTACATTGAAACGGGACATCATTATGTGGGTTTTGTTACCATCAAACGGTGACATTTATCTGATACCATATGCTTGCCAGATATTGTGCTTGATAGGACATTGATTGTTTCGCACTAATCAGCAGCAGGAGCCATAATAGGGCATTAAGGTAGTGCCTTTTGCTAAGCTCTGTGATGTGGATGGAGAATTCTGACTTCGAATATTATATTATGCTGTAAGATGCAGGCAAGAGGTTATATGCAAGTGTATTTACACATGGCCAAAATGTCGTATCCCAGACTAGTTTCGAATTCTCATCTTTTTATTTATTCATCTGTTCAAAATACTGCAAGCCAACATTCTGGATCAAGCAGAGTGGGCTTCGCATACAATGCAAAAATAAATACTCAAATAGTGCAACAGCACTGTTTGAGTACTATAAAACTAGTATGAAAATTATTTTAAAAATACTAGGGTCATCGAACAAAAGGAGCAAACATGCATGTGGTAAGAACAAGATAAGTAGAAGCAATGAGAACTGAGAGTGCTGGATCTTTAAAACATGGCATTGCATATCGCTAACAAAATCATTGAACCTAAATGTGCTACCTGCCAAAGAATTCCAATTCACGACCGTGCTAGAGAAGAAACTGTATCGAAATGTTTTTGTGCGAGCGAACATTTGTGCCAACGAATATTTGTGACTGTGCTGCATTTTTCTCATTATTCTAAGAGGCTTAACAGATCTTGGGAGAGCTAAATTTATCTTATCTGCAAGGCAGTTGTAAAGGAATAAAAAGCGGTCCACTTTTCTTCGGGCTTCTAGCGTCTGTATTTCATTGCGCTTCATTACATGTGTAGGGGAATTGAGACAGAACTGGCTACCTATCCTTATTGCTGATCTTTAGCACTATTGAACTCAAAAGTATGCATAATCATATATTACTGCTTTTGTAGTTTTGAAAAAGACTTTTGGGGAGATAGGCTGTTCAGGCTGTTCAATGTTTCTTTTCTTGTCTTAGGAGAATGCTTGTTGGCATGCATTTTAGCATGCCTCAACTGTTTATCTATTGTATGGGTGTATCTATCTTTTCGGCTTGTTTCACAACTCCACAAGATGTCTCATTGTAAGAAACTTGGGCTATATTATATACTGAATGTGCTCATTGTGTCAGCTGATAATTGTCCATTCTTTAAGCTTTTCATAATTGGCTCAGATGTTGCTGTATGATTATTCTGCCTGAATTGACCTTGCAGCCTGAGATGTGATAGCATCAAAGCTAAGTTCTAGCTAGTTCGCGAAAGGCAGAAGTATTAAAAAATGAAAAGGTTTGCCACAAAATATAACCTGGCCATGAACAAGATGTTTCTGTGTGCAAATTTTAGAATAAATTAGATTTTATGTTTGTTTCATCGCATTGCCAATGCTTTTTTTCTGCAGCCCATCCAGTGCAAAGCTGCAGTTGCTTGGGAACCTTCAAAGCCACTTACTATCGAGACGGTTGAAGTTGCAGTGCCAAAGGAGAGAGAAGTCCGAATCAAGGTGCTTTTTTATCATTTTGTGTCTGTAAGCGTGCCTATTATTCAGGTCTGCACTTCTGCCCTAATGAATAGGCCCATTTACTAGCCTATTATTGCAGATGCATACCTGATTGCAGGTGTGGTGGGGATTAATGGGGCTTAAAGGGCCAGTAAACAGGCTCTGACTTTTTTTTTTCTGTAACCACCACGCAAGCTTGCCAATTCGTACAGTAGACCATAGTGATCACATTTTCCAAATATAGCAACGCTGTGCACCACACTAACCTTTCATTTAGAAAAAACATTCCCATGCCTTTTTTGGCCTGTTTCAACCTCACAGTCTTCATTTTCATTTTCCTGTGCTGCCTTCTGCTGTTTTGTAGAGCTCGGGACTACCGGGAGAAACGTTATTGCCAGAATGAAAGCCTCCAAGATAAAGAGCTCTCTTGTTACTTTCCGCTAGAGCAAGGGTGCTCCTCACATCACACTTCCTCCTTACATCGCTGTGACATGTGCTCATGTCAGGGATGCCCCACACAGCCGTTGCCTGTGCACTGATGATGAATTACTGACATCGTGTGACATTGCCAAAGTGGGCAGAATCACGACGACGGGATTCACCTTCTCCTTTTCTATAGGAAACCAGCGTTAGTTTTCACGGCTGTCTTAGCGCACACTTCTCAGCCGCTCCCGCAGATGAGTGGCGGCTGGTAGAGGTGGTGCGGGCGTGCATAGCCATGACAAAACCAAAGGGTGCTGGTGGTACTGCTGCGATTTCAAGTGAAACAATACATAAAAAGAGGGAGGACGCATTTCTGTACATTTTTCTTTCTTAATCGTATCAATAAATAAGGAGGAAGCATTGCATTCAAGTGGTCAGGCGATCAAAGTATGTTGTTCTGATCTCGCTCTCTTGTCTAGTTGTGTCGGGCTGGTTTCCAAATCGAATGGTGCGTGTCTGATATATTTACTTGATAGTGAAGATGGCCACCAGTGGAAACCAGGGCCAAACAGTCGAATATAAACAATGTTTTGCCGGAAATAAAATGAGCGTATTAATTTAGCATACGGCGTATGTAATTTTTTTTATCTGGCCCACTGAGCATTGAGTCGTGCACCTCAGGACTAACAAAGTTTCTCATACATCCATCCATCTGACCACCACCACCAAACTCCATCTGGTGCCACCGCACAAAGTAAAGCAGGTAGCCTACATTATTTGTAAATGGTTATGTATAAAGGAAAGCTGCCTTATCCACAAGATTTTTGCGGCGCACGTTTGCCTACACCTCTGAACTGTTATAAAGGATACTCTTGCGGTGAATACTCGATGCTGAGATGCCTCTTTTTAGCTTAGTTTTGGCTAAAGACAGGGTTCTTAGTTTTGGCTAAAGACAGGGTTCTTGTTAAGAACAAAGTGGCAGACTACTCGAAGCTTAGCTTTATGGAGCCAGCCGATGTGGTAAGCTTCTTTTTCAGTGGCTGCTGTGGCTAAGCAACATCAGAATTTACCGTATGCCTTGCTAGAGAAGTATCGAATGTCTTCGATTTTTACTTGTCATTTAGTTCACCTAACTCACAGTTTCAGTTTTTCCACTTGCCTGTGTCGGCTTAAATTAAGGTCTCTGTTCAACATCAATAATTACTAGGATTTCATGTGCCAAAGAAGATATCATTTTGAGGCAGTCGTAGCATGGGTATCAGGATTAATTGTGGCCTCTTGGAGTTCTCTAATGTGCATATACTCAAACCTCCATATAATAAACTTATATTACGAAATATCGGTTATAACAAAGTAAATGAAAAATAGTCTTTCAACAAATATAGTGTTGGGAATAAATCTTTATGACGAATTTTTGGATAAAATGAATTTTTTCGTGTAAGATGCAACTTTGTTATAATGAGGCTTGAGTGTATAAATATCTTGGTTCACAGGTGTTCTTTGTATTCTACCCCCATCGAAGTGCGGCTGCCGTGGTCGGGAATTTAACCCATGCCTTCAAGCATGGCAGCGCGACACCACACGCACTATGCACCTACGGTGGTTTGCTTGATCAACGTCCCGTGCAGACATACCACGGTCAGGGCGTACATACGATGCCAGAAAAAAGAAAAAAAATTGACGCAGCTACCACTTCCTTTGTTTTTGTATTGTTTTACTACAGATGTGTGCTGCGTGGTATCATCGCAGCACAGACTTATCGGTGGGGGCTTGTCAGCCTGCACTAGTTAAAAACAAAACCCAGCATGCAACCAGAAAGTTAGGACGATGGAGTCCCCATCACAGCACAGCACTGTCCCTTCAATGCCAAATGCATAGACTCCGTCTACTTTGCTGGGCTTCTCTCCATTTTTTTAGTGCTTTTTATGTGAGAGTAGCCTTTGGACAAAGTAGTTTTTCTAAACCGCAGTGCAGTATTATTGGCGCAATGGCTTTTCGAGCTGTTTGTTCCACAATAAAGCACAGCGGCCGGTCGTCTGGGCGCGAGCAGCTGAGTTGTGTTGCGTCTCTCCGCCAGATGATCTTTTTTGGCGCGCCACATATCCAGCGCTGGTCTCCCATAGTGGAGAAGCGTGGCGAGGCCGCACAGAAATTCGAAACCAGCTGAAACTGCTATTCTATCTCCTGTAAAAAATTAAGGCATTTTTCTTGAAATTTTGCAGCAGCATGTTCAAATAGCGAAATGTGCATATTTTTCTTCATAAAAATTTTTGCAACTCGGGGTTGTTTAGTGGCCCTTAAGTATATTTTTTTTATGTGTGCATGTATAACTGCATTTTTGCTTATGAAGCTTTACTCTAAGGATATCCCAAACAAGACACCAGTGTGTTTTTGAATGATCTTATAAGCTTTTTCTATAAGCTTCTTAGTTTGCAGCAGCTATACATTCTTTCATTAATAGCAGCGATGTTAGATAAGAAATAGCTTTTTGGGGGTGCTTAAAGGCTTCAGTGCTTTTCGTTTTAACGTAACTTTTAAAGGTTGTGTGAGATGCGTGGCTGATTGTGGATGGTGTGTAATCTTATTGTGGTTGAGCTTAGACTTGTGCGAATATTTGAATGATTGAATATTTGAACAAATAGTAGAGTATTCAAATTCACTTTGGTTCTAATTCAAATTATTGAATATTTCAAAGTATTCGACGTGAATGAATAGGTGTATAGTACTAAACCGCATGTAACCACGTGTGGTGGTTTCACTGCAGTATAGAGGTGGTAAGCCATAAAAGCACCTATGCAGGGAAAATTCGCTCTGCTGCGAAACCCCACTTCAAACTTGAAGGGGCCGTGCAACACTTTATGAGCATGGTCAGCAAACGCTGCTGATCGGTAGTCGAGGCTACCGGAAACACATGAGCTAATTTATAGCGCAGCACGCGACCTGGAATTCAAAATGAATTTTCGAAGTGAGAAGAATTGCTCTTTTCTCTCTGCAAACGATGCCACAATGTTAATAATTGCTCGTCACAGTCGTTGTACCAGCCATTGGCTGATTTGAGCATGGGGCGCTCGGTCGTTACTGAAGCCGCTGCGAGTGGACGTGACATTTCCACGCGTACATGCGAGATCACACTGAAAAGCCGCATATTCAAAGAAAACGAAAGATATAAAGAGTGTTCAAGGTCACAACACGCACATGACGTATTTTATTTCCCTATTCCATCTCTCCTGGCTTTGCTTCAAGCGCTTTCATTGGGACAAGAAGAGAGAATGCAATTGCAGCATTTGGCAAATCTTTGTGACTCCGCTCATACTGGACCGACACTCAAAGTTTTTGCTGCGGTTAATTAATAAGACAATAAGCTTCTTTAGTGAATCAATTTCTTGAAGAACTGTTGCAGGGTCCCTTTAAATGAACATATTATCTTCAAATCGATTGATTATTTTTTAAGCTTAAGAGCTTGTTTTGCAGGTTTATACGCTCTAGCTGTAATGAACAATGTTATGTATTTTACAGGTTATCACTGTACTTGCATCCTACTGAAAGTCAAATACTGCTACTTCTCAAAGTTGTTTCGACTTCCTTTGAATGGAAAAAAATAAACAGAGCATAGAGGCCTTGTATAAAAAAAAAATATTGTGCAGGTTAGTTAGGTCATGATAAATATGTCCATTTTTCTTTATACGTCGTATATTCTATTCGAATTCGATTCAAAATTATTCGACCAAAATCGCTATTTGCTTCGAACCTAAAATTTATTATTCGCACAAGCCTAGTTGAGCCATATGGGAACAGTAGCACCTTACAGTAGCCACCATGCTCAATGTATTACTCATACACTGGTAAATTTTTAGAGAAATTTGTGAAGTGTTGTGTAGCATTATATCACCATTCACATTCTTTTAAAGAAAAGGCGTGTTGCTTATAGGATACTGTAAACTTTTATACAGTTTTCTGTAAAACTAAGGTGTGGCAAGGTTTTATGCATGTCTTTGATGTATATTTTCTATGTGTGTTAGTCTTGTTCCTAGCCCACAAGGTAAAATATTGTAAAAAATAATTCAACTAAGAAGTTGAGTATTTTTTAAGTAAATCTTACTACTGAACAAAAATATTGCACCTAATTCTTGATCAACGTCAACAAAAATCATAGCAACATGAAAAGCCCAGCTTTATAAAGTGTGAATATATCTGAAGAGGTGTAGGTACGAAATTTTGTACTTAAAATATGAGAGGTTTTGAGGAAATGTGAGAGTAGCTTCTAGAAAATATTTCATATGTTATTAGTGAGAGAAAAAACACTGCCCTTACATTTTGCAAGAAATGACGGAAAAATACCCAGGATATTTAGAAACAGCTCTTGGCAAAAGATTTCATAGCACGCTGAAATAGTGTTGTTTGTAGTGCATGGAAATCTTTTGTTTAGAGGAAAGGGAAAGATGCTAAATATACAAATGGCAACATTTATTCTTCATTGCTGCTTGCAAAATTAAGTTGCCCGGCCGCGATGGTCTAACGGCCAAGGCACTCGGCTGGTGACCCGCAGGTCGCGAGATCAAATCTCGGCTGCGGCGACTGCATTTTTGATGAAGGTGACAATGCTGTGGGCTCGTGTGCTCAGATTTGGGTGCACATTAAGAAACCCCAGGTGGTCGAAATTTCCGGAGCCCTCCACTACGGCATCTCTCACAATCGTATGGTGGTTTTGAGACGTTAAACCCTACATATTATTATGATGATTATCATTATTATTGCAAAATAAAGTTCATTTTAGTGGTTCAAGTTAGTGCAGGTGACACAGAGGCTGGGTGGAAAACACACTAGAACTGATGTCCTTTCTTGTTTTGTTTTGCGCTGTTTTGAGCCTTTAACCCTTTTCATGTTATGACCACCATTTATTTTTAGTAAAAAATGACCATGAATGAGCTTTGCCTGTCGCTGATATGTCACCTTTTCTTGCATTACGATGGACAAGCTGCTTGCGTCTTGGTGTAGCAGACCAAGTTGGGTAGCAAAAGCAAGACCACGTTCATTTACGTGGAATAGTTTAAAGGTGTTGGCCAAATGGACTCGCAATAAAACACTATGGCTATTTCTGTACAGAATTGTGACAAAGTGTTCTACAAGAGTTTTAACTGAGGCATAAAGAGGCCCTGCAACATCTTATGAACAGTCAGGAAATGTTGCACTGCATGCACCATGATGTACACAATATCATGAGAAATACACCCAAACATCACTTGCTCTTTCTTTTGCAATGTCATCTCAAGTTATTTATGCAGCAAGCAAATCCAGCAGGTATTAGCTTATTTTATAATGGTAAAAGCATTCTCAGATATTCTTGGATAGTTTGTTTTGACTTAAATAAAAAATATTGGCGTGAAGGTAAAAAATATTGGCGGATCCCACGTACAGTGGGAATTGATGATATGCAAAGCATGAATAAGGAAGGCTCATATGTCACTTTAAATACGGCACAGCGTTACGAAGTGGACGTAAATTGTGCTGTACATCATGTCATGATTATTATGTTTGTGTCTGGCATTTGTGTTCGTCGTCCTTTCATGTTACATAATACCGAATTAAGTATATGTGAAGCTAGCAAAACAGCTGGGACCAGGCTATGGGCGTAGCATGTAGTCATATTTTGTGTGACACGCATGTCATGATTATCATGTTTGGATGTGTCAATTACCTTCTTTGTCTATTCACCTCACGTGATACAAAATTTACGATATCCGAAGCTAACGAAACAGCCACAAGCACGCTATGAGCGTAGCATGTAGTCATGTTTTACATGAAACACAAGTAATTATCATGTTTGGACGTGTCATTTACTTTCGTCTATTCGCATCACGTGATACCAAATTTAGCATATGTGGAACTAGCAAAACGGCCACAAGTGCGCTATGAACGTAGCATGTAGTCATGTTTTACATAACACACATGTTATGATTATTATGTTTGGACATGTCATTTACCTTCGTCGTCCATTCACGTCACGCAATACCAAATTTGGTATAGGTGACACTAGCGAAACAGCCGAGAGCGCATCATGAGCGCAGCATGTTGTAATCTCTTACATGACACGCATGTCATGATTATCATGTTTGGACGTGTCATTCACCTTCGTTGTCCATTCACGTCACGTAATACCAAATTTTCTATACGCCACGCTAACGAAAACCGTGGGCGCATCATGAGCTTGGTGTGTTGTCATGTTTTTACATTACACGCGTATCATGATTATCTTGTTTGCACCATTCATATACCTTTGTCATTCATTCACATCGTGTAACACCAATTTTCGTGTATGTGAAGCTAGCGAAACGGTCGTGAGCGTACTATGAGCGTATCATGTAGTCATGTTTTACATGAAACGCATGTCATGATTATCATGTATGGACGTGTCAGTTACCTTCGTTGTCTGTTCGCATCTCGTAATACCAAGTTTAGTGTATGTGAAGCTAGCGAAACGGCCGTAAGCACATCATGTGCGTGGCATGTAGTCATGTTCTTACATGACACGCATATCATGATTATCATGTTTGCACCAGTCATATACCTTTGCTCTCCGTTCACGTCCCATAATACCAAATTTGGTATGTGTGAAGCTAGCGAAACGACCACGAGTGCACTCTCAGGGTGGCGTGTAGTCATAACTTACATGACATGCATGTCATGATTTTCACGTTAGGGTCTGTCACTTATGTTTGCCATGCAGTCATGTCATACCATACCAGTTTTGCAATATGTCATGTGAACGAAACCGCCGCAAGAGCAGCAAGACCATCACATGTAAATTATGACATTCATGACATAGATGTCATGATTTATATGTTATGATTAATCCAGTGATAAAAGTGCTGCTCCAATTGCTCCAAACTGCTCCAAAAGAGAAATGCTGCTTCAAAGTGCAATATTTGTTTGTAAGTGCTCCAAACCTGCTCCGAAAGAATGTGGGCAAACTAAAAAGAATAAAGTTGAACTATGGGACTATCCCGTGAGCCTAAGCGAAACCAAAAGGAAGCTGTATACACTATCATCCCAGTCTGCTACTCAGTGGCGTAAATCCAGAAAATTTTCAAGGGGTGACACATATGAGGACATAGTGTCCAATTCATATCTTCATTATGGGTTGTATATTTATTTATATAGGAATTCAATCATGCTTTCAAATAAAATTTTAAAAAAAGGAGGGTGGTTGAGTGGGTGGGTGGGTGTTGAAAGTGCTTTAAAATGTACAGCATGAGTTTATCTACATCAGCAGTGTTGCTCGTGCAGGAAAAAGCCAATTGGCTAACCGCGCTGGCGAAAAACTTTTATAGCTGCATCCAGGAACGTTGTGGAGTCAGTGAGCGGCCAGGTATTCTCACAGTTTGGTAAAATTGCTGCATCTATCTTGTCTATAGTGTAGTAGCAGTAAGCTGTAATTGTGGAAATATCATGGCTACCGCAGTTGTTGCTATATGCTTTTGCCACGCCCATCTGAACCACAAGTAGTGGCCTAACACATTAAAGAAGTTGTAGCAGATCCAATGTATGCTGTTGGAATCTACACCAAGCAAAGCTACTTTGCACCTTTGTTTTTCACACAGCACTCAGGTGCGCACATTGCAACATGTATTCCTGGTGGGTCTCTTCCTCACACTTTCTGTTTTAGTGTATATTGCATATAATTTCAATGGTCATTTCTTTCTTATTAAGCTTGTGTTTAAAGTCTTCATTAGGTCGCCCATAACTTTAGCCGAAGTGGTTTTGAAACAGGTGATGAATTAGAGACAGGTAATGGAGACTAAGTGGACCAAGTGACGGGAAGTCGAGACCGGCTAGCATCCAGTGCTCTCTGGCCAGGGTAAAAGAAGAGAGCAAGTGCAAAACACCTGAAATAATTATCTATAACTCCTGTTTCATTTGCCATATTTAAAAAAATTGAAAAGAAAGACTTGTGGGCCAATAGAGTATAGTAATAAAGTCATTCTATGATTCAGAAAGGTGTTGCAGGGCAGAAGAATGGCAATTTGGGCTAGTTGGTTTGAATTCAATTCTTTGCCTTCCGTGCCTCGACTTTCGTCTGTTTCTTCTAGCACATTCATGCTCGCGCTGCAGCCCTTATTACCATATTGCAGGGCCTCTTTGCCAGCTTTCTTATCTACAGAGGAAGGTGAGAGATTATGTTGCCAACGTAATGCAAATCTCTCAGGGATGTACACATGTGAGAAAACGTATACGGATCAAGTGCAAGTCGAAATCACTGTCTAGTCGCAAGGTGTCTATTGCGAGTGCATTGCTTTGATGATATAGCTGTTGGCAGCATTACTCGGACAGAACTCGACAGAGAAATGGTCGTGATAGCAGATGGCTTGCCACTAGGCGCCACAGACAGTAAAGGTTAATGTACGACAATGGTCCGTATTCTTTTGCTCACTGGTGTACTTTTTCAACATCTGTATTTATCCTTTTATAACCATTCATTGCAACTTTTGCCTTTCTACATTTTGTTAATTCCCATCTTTGTCTATGGCTGTTGGACAGTTGGTTATCCACTGAGAAGTTGACAGCCACTATTTTTCTCTCTTTTTGTGTGCGTCTCTGTAAATACAATGACTTACTTCTACTGATAGTTCTTCTGTGAATGAGCTTTTTGAGTATTGTTTGTCCAGGTTCTGCACAGCGGTGTCTGCCACACAGATGCTTACACTCTTGGAGGCTTGGATCCTGAAGGTGCATTTCCTTGCATATTAGGCCACGAAGGTGGTGGCATTGTTGAGAGTGTTGGGCCCAATGTCAAGGGCTTCAAGCCAGGTAAGTTATCAAATCACTTTAAAGCATTCTGGGCCTGTTATATTACACTTCGATTTTGAATACTTGAGAAAGTTTGTTTTCCAACCAGTTTGGAGAACCGTTCCCGTTTAAGAACGAGTTTGAAGTGAGCGATTGTCCTGTCTGGTCCTTTTTTTTTTGTGTGTATCTTATGTGTTTCAAGTACAATCATAGGTTGCTCTGTTCATCTAACTCCGTGTGTAGCAACGTACTTTTAACATTTGACATTCTAGATGCTGTTTCATGCTAGACATTCCTTTTTCTAAAGGCACAGAGTTACCTCATTTCAGTGTCATTGACTCTTGTCATATAACAGGAATATGCAAGTGTGAACAGACAGAGTACAGAATTTAATGCAGTGCTAATGAGCAAATGCATGTAAAGCATGTAAATGACATGGCACTTTTTGAGAGTGATTGTTACTTTTTAGATTTAGCATTCAGTTCTAACAAACATGAGGAGAGCCTTGCACTGGGCAACAATAGTTAGTGACTTATCAAGTCATTGTTCTACATTGTTTGATCAATTACCATAAGATCGCTATAATTATAACTTGATTAATTCATTTTCTTACATATTAAAAAAAATTCTGAGATTCCACATTTCCTGATGTGAATTTGATTGGGTAATTCAAAGTGACGCCTGAAAAAGCCCAGTCAGTTCAATCTTGGGCTCTGCATGGCAATACAAAATCTAGATTTTGCCACAAACCCATCGAAATAATAGGTTGGCTATACTGGTCTTAGTTACACTGCAAACCCTGTTGAATGATAGCCCTTCGTAGCTTCAAGACAATCCTGCGCAGTAATGCTGATTAGTGCCTTAGCCTGATTGTTGCCAATCTAAAAACTAGTCCACAGTATGCCTTGCAGACTGGTGCAATGCATGGTTGTTGAGATGTGCCCCACTTTAACACAGATTGTGGCCAATCTAAAAACTAGTCCACAGTATGCCTTGCAGACTGGTGCAATGCATGGTTGTTGAGATGTGCCTCACTTTAACACAGCAGTATGTTAAACACTGTTAACACATGGGCAGCATGTCACATGCTGTCTTTTCTACCTTGTCCCCTCCTTGCAGCATCGTGTCCTGTGATGCAACCATTCACCAATTTCAATTCCTACATGCCTGCAATATGAGTGTGCTGTATGCTAGCAGCTATAGTCCAATGCCAAGCATGATTGTGTTAGCTTTGAAAGTTCACTTTCATTTTTAAGTTCCCACTCTCCTTGCATATGATGGCTGCACATAAAGACAGTTGAAAAAAAAAAAAGTACTCAATATGGTTCTGACAAAACTCATTTGGTATGTAGACCTACAATTGGCAATGGCTATGGCAACTTGCACACAGGCGTTGCCAGCAGCGTGCTTGCTTGTGGGACAACTTTGCTAATCTGCTGTAGTTTTGTTTCATAAACAGCGACAAATTATTACTCAGTTTAAAAAGCTTTTAAGCGGAATTGCTTTGGGAAACGGACAACAACCCTCGTTATTTGATCATTAGGTGCTTAAAGGGTTCAATAACCATTTTTTATAGTACCTGTCTCTTTGATGCAACTGAAGGTTGCTAGTCAGAATGTCGAATCACGAAACAATGATGCCAGAAATTGTGTGAAATATTTTTAATTAGTTTAACGATCTGTGGCCAAGTGTTACAATGCACCTGCTATAAACAGCGGGTAATGAGTACAGCATTGGTTCATGTTTGTGGTTGCAGTTTGCCGCGCATGCATGCACTTGACTCTCTCGTTACCGCGCGAGAACGGTTGTTTTTCGTATGTCTCGAAAAGATTGTTTTGCCAGTTTGAAAAGTACTCCAGCACGCATCGCAGCATACCAAACTTTGCAGAATGAAATGCTCTTTCCAAAAAAAATATAGGTTGAAGAGCAACAAAAATATTTTAGAATGAATAAAAATGTGAAAAGTGTGAAATTTTTCGTCGCCAGCTGGTAAACAGTAGAATAAAAAACACTATATATGCAAAAATATTCAAGACAAAGGAGATTCAGGATACAGTCAAATCTCGATAATTCAAACTCAAAGGGGCCCGAAAAGAAGTTCGAAATAATGAAAGCTAAATAAACGGAGGGCTTTTTATGCAGTGGCGAATGTGCATTGAGCTAACACACGAGGGGGAAGTTTCAGAAGACTTGCATTTATTCACAAATCATAGGACATTCGTTATTAATTCAAGTAATCGGTGATGCGCGTCTGCACACGTTTGCCTTGCAAAGAGTCAATCAATTTCGCACGCAGCTTGCAAAGCATGTCTACTTCGGCTTCAGCATTCTCCTGGCAAGAGAAGTTGCGCGCGGAAATGACCAGTGCCGACTCTAAAGATGACGACAATGACTGCGTAGCAGTTGGAGCCTCTCCGCTACGCAGCCTTACGCAGCCTTATGCAGCCGCACGTGAGGCGAAAGGAGGAGCGTCTCCACACGGAGAGAAGCAGATTGGCATTTGAGAGGAAACCAACACTCCACGGTAGCTTTTTTTTTTTTTTTTTTTGCTCTCTTCGCACGCGTCGTTGAAAGGAGAGGGGTGACGTGGCAGAGACGGGAAAGGGAGAAGCGTGGCACCGGCACGTGAGAGACCCCCCCCCTCAAGACACAAAACCGTGCTCCCGCGAGGGGCAAGGGCTGCAGAAGATAGTGCCTTTTTCCTTTCCATCAACCACACATTCATTCAACCCACCGACAGTTTTTTTTTTCTCTCTCTCTCTTCGCACGCAGTGTTGGAAGGAGAAGGGTCTTTAAGTGGCAGGGACGGAAAAGGGAGAAGCGTGACACGGGCGCGTGGCAGATCGGCATTTGAGAGAGAGCAAACATTCCACCCCAGCCTTTTCTTTTCATTTCTTTCGCGCGCAGCATCAAGGTGTCGCAGGTGCTGCCGCGGGATTGGGCGGGGTGCTGAGAGCATTTTCGGAGCGCGGTATGTTCGAATTAACCGTCACAAGTGCTTGTGTGTTCGAATTACCGAGCGTTTTCGCCCATTGGAATACACATAGTTTTGATGGGACCTCATCGTGAGTTCGAATTAACCGGAAGTTTGAATTAAGCGTGTTTGAATTAATGAGATTTGACTGTATAAGTTTTGTAAATAAATGACCCGGGAACAGTATAAAAATAATTAATGATGTAGAAAATGTTTCCCTTCACATAGACAAAGAAAATCAGAACCAAGGTGCTGCTTCATTGCTCATGCCATGTGGTGAAGCAAAACATAGTTTTTCGTGAGACACAAGTGCACTAATACGTTCTTCTCAGTAAATTTTCATTGCCTTGTGATAAGAGTCTCTAGGTATTTCAATATAGATGGATAGCCATGATGTGAATAATCTCTGTATAAATGAGATGTCTAATGAGCATGTTTGATCTAGCATCACCTCTTTCCATGAGCCACCTCACTCCGCATAGGTTGGCGTTCCGATATATGCATCCAAGCATATATTCCTTTGCATCTTTGCGCATATCATAATATAAGAAAGGACAATATCTCGCACAGTTCTAAAATGTTTCGCACTGCTCCGTAGTCAGGGCTAACATATGCTCCAGGGGCCTTCAGGCCGTTATGAGAATCTCTGCAGCTAGTTCCACCACACCATGCCCTAGCGAAGTGTGGACCACACACGTAACCTGAGTAACTATAATACTATGCACAAAGGTCAGAAGCTATATCCTCTTGCGGCGGAGGAAATAACTTGAGGATGTAACCAAACAAACCCATGAGCGGCTATGGATGTCTCAGGCTGACGCAAAAGATCGTGCCCATAAAACTTTAAGCTCAGGTGCTGTCATCTACAAAATCTCAGCTGGTTCTCACTCAGTCAAGGTGGGGTCGCAAGACAGTTTCAAGCAGCGCATGTGTTTTGCAGCGCTAACGCGCACCCATGCGCGCGTGACAACCGCGTAATAGGAGCGACTAATGACACTAGATGGGCGTGACGACCACGTAATAGGAGCGACTAGTGACACTAGATGGGACCCTGTGTCTGATATAACGATACAAGCAAAACCAAAGCAGCTGGAATTTGGCTGTACACTTGCACACTTTATACATTCGGCGGACCTTGGGAAATATTTTTTTATAGAATTAATTTTTCCTGACTTCTAGCAACAGCTCTCTACTGATTAGCTGGCATAAATTTCTGACAATTGTTACTGCTCAACTCGGTCAAATTATGAAGCAAACACATCAATTAGAAATTTGGCTTGCAAGGTTTTTTTTTGTCATTCCAGATCTTCGATGTTACTGTAGCATAATCGCTAGGGTTACGCACTTCTGTCAAGTTCGCCAACCTAGTGCATTTTTCGAACTACACACACACATTCTTTCGCGCAAAAGTCTATAAAAAATCGCTATTTTCCCAGAGTCAACAAATTAAAAAAAATTCTGAAAGTTGAGTGGCTGAAGTAACTAACTACTACAAAGTTCTCTGGGTGCATGAGAAAAAAAATTTAACATGCCAAGATCGATGACCGAAAAGCGTCGATCACCGGTGATTGATTTGAATGGCCGTGGTAATGAAAGAGTTAATGCACGTGTGCCATGACTCAACATGTTGCCACAGGTGCAGTGTCACTTCTCAGCATGAACTTAATTTATCTCATAAGCACCTACAATAGAGTGAAATTGATAATAATCTGCATAGTAGCCCTCATAGTAGTGTGCATGAAAGCATCAGACTATGTACTGGAAAGTAAATGACTTCATAAACCAGCCTCCTCTGCTAGGCTGCATTATATAATTTCTTTGTGATTTTTAAACATGATTTGAAAATATATATTCTATCCAGGTTGCAAAAGAAAGATGCTTAAATCGGTTCCTATAATCTACAGTCTTTTCATTTTCACCAGGGTCTAATCACACGTTCTGGCCAGTTGTCAGTCTCTTTAACACAAGAATCTGACAAACTGGCGATTGCTCTGGACTGAAAAAATTCAATGTCATGCACTGCTGTTTTGCTTCGGCAATTCAGTGACAAAAGCGCAGCCTTGTGCTGTTAAGTCATACACTGGGTATGACGGTGCAGAAGTTGGCTGGATTTTAGACTTTAGTTGATGAACTAATTAATGCTTTCTGCACCTATTTGTGCCCCATCAGTACAATTGCTGTGTTTGAACACATACTCGAGAGCTTTCAATGACGGATATAACTGGCCCAGTGCTCTGCTGCAAACCTGCAATAAGCATGACCAAAGAATGAGAGTGTTATTTTCACTTGACAAATAGAAGTCAAGTTTTGTCAACACTGCTCACCACAACAATAAACTATGATGCAAAAATTATTCAAGGGAAAAAAAATTAATTTTTCTGCCAATAATGGAACAGTGTGATCAATATGCGAGCAAATACGGTACCATAGTTGTGCAGTTGGCAAGTGTGGCCCTTGGCACTCACGAGTTCCAAAACTGTTTACATTTACTCTTTAAAGCATTACCAGTATCAAACAGCTAAGCTAGTTCTCTTCTATTATAAATTCCCTCCCCCCCCCCCCCCCCAAGCCTCTCTTTGAGGTCTGAGACACGATGCTTTGATGCGCAGGCTTAAGATATTAGGGTTGCCATAAGCTGCTGAATTACAGAATAGCCCACATGATCGATACAATAAGATTGCAGCATACTTTCTTGACGGAAATTCGTTTTGATATCTGTTCCAAGTTTACTGCAGTTGCCTGGAAGTATCTTGAGGAAAAAGATTTGCTTGTACACTTCTCACTTCTGAGAGAAAGTGACTTTTTTGCTGGCATTCATATGACTGATCAGATATTAGTTCACAGAGAAATTATGATAAAATATTACATTTGATATCTGTGGGATGTTACTGTTTATGAGCAAATACTCCGCTTATTACTGGCAGCAGTTTTTCTCAAGGATCTACCTATATAGGTACCTTGCTTTTGTATGGCATATATCTTCCTTTACTAATCCACAGAGCTGGCTTTGCTCTTCAAATAAATTTAAGAAAGTTGACAATATTTTACTGATCATTTTGTATGCACTCTCATAATTACTAACACAGTTTACATTTTACACCTAACAGGTTCGCTGGTGTAAGTAAAGAATGCACATTACTTTTTTTTATTTTGTTCAATTATTTACTGAGTTTACTATAAAATTGTGCCTTGCACCTTCCAGGAGACCATGTTATTCCACTGTACATTCCCCAATGCAAGGAGTGCAAGTTCTGCAAGCACCCCAAGACAAATTTGTGTTCAAAAATTAGGTGTGTTTGTCTTCACCTGCCGTCCTGCTTTTCAAAGATGTTGTTATAATCTTAGCTCTTGAGTAAAACTTAGTGGCAGCCTTTCTAAGTGCATGAAACATTGTTCTGGTCATTTAAACTTTTGTCATATCTGTCATATTATGAGGGAGAAGCTGCATGAAATATTACTAGCAATGCATGCTTCCTGTTAACTTGATTGTCATCGATATCAGTGTGCATTAATGCATAGCCCTTTAAAAAATAGAAGGTGGAAAAAAAATTAACTTAAAGGTCTATTTCCTTGAAGTTTTCACTTGCTTATAGTAGTTTTGTTTTTCAATTTCTCAAGGACAACTCAGGGCCGTGGTCTCATGCCTGATGGTACAACACGCTTTACATGCAAAGGGAAGAGTATCTATCACTTTATGGGCACCAGTACCTTTTCTGAGTACACTGTGGTGGCTGACATTTCTCTTTGCAAGGTATGATTCGCATTCATAACTTGCAGTTGCTTTTATTTTTGCAATAAAGTGAAAGCACAAAAAGGGGTCGGTAATGCTTCAGCTGGAGAGCTACTTGGGACATGTTTGTTAGCTGCGCCCCACACTTCTGCAATAATTATTCATTTGAATGCTAAATGGATATTGCCTTGCATATGGGATATTTTCTTCTGTATAGCCTCTAAAAAGGAGCTGTATCACGTAAATGCATTACTACGCATATATTTTATCCCCCCTCATTTTCAAAAGATTAAAGAAAAACTGTTGAAGTGTCAATTTTGGCACCCTTATATGAACATTTATATGTGAGGCCAGGAAATGTTGGGTTGCATTCAAGTGCTGTGTTTTTGTGCCTGTGAAACATATGGGCATTTTCTTTTATATCACTTGCCTTTCTGCATGATATTAGCTGGTGCAAAGGAAGTTACTCAGAGGTCTAATATGCAAAGTTTGAGGTACCATGCCCTAGACACCATGCAATCGGAGGAAGTGCACATGTAGGAGCGAACATACAGTGTATTTATAGTAGAGGCAGAAGAGAGGTCGATATGTGTAGGACAGTGCCTCACTACATTGGATTTTCAAGGGAGGGTTGCAGTTGTTTGGTATAGAAAACAATTTTGTATATCGGGGCTTGACTACATGTATTTGGATTGTTGCCATATCGGGGCTTGACTACATGTATTTGGATTGTTGCTTATGGCAACCAGTCATCACTATTGACTCTATAACTCATGGTAGATGAAGTTGCATCTAGTGCCTAGTTGCTGGTAGTACACTTCAAAGCTACTCATCATGCCATTTTGTTCCATACTTAGCAGCCATACTCTGCAGTCAATTAATATTGTTTTTTTTTTATATACATATATAGATTTTTTTGCATGCCTATGGAAAATAACTTGAATAATGAAACAATGGCAAAACTATGCATTGTTGGTGGCTGTTCTTTCGACCCTAATTGCAGTAGTTTTACATTCATTAAGCTGGGATTAGCTATTACAACAGTGCAGAGCTGCTGGCAACAGGTGCAGAAAATTAGTTGGTGTCAGTGCACGTTGAAGAACACCAGATGGTCAAAATTTTTGGAGCCATCCACTACGGCGTCTCTCATAATCATGTCTTGGTCTTGGGATGTAAAACCCCACATATTATTTAGAATTAGTCGGTGTGGTGGTGTCTTCAACTCGCTGTGGGCAGTGTTATACTGTTATGGGAATGCTTATTTCTAGTGTACATGTATTAAAAGTATGTTATTCAGGCTGTGAGATTGAATCCCAGCCGCGGCGGTCGCACTTTCGATTGAGGCGGAAATGCTTGAGGCCCATATGCTTAGATTTAGGTGCACGTTAAAGAACCCCAGGTGGTTGAAATTTCCTGAGCACTCCACTACGGCGTCTCATAATCATATGGTGGTTTTGGGACGTTAAACCCCATCAATTAATATTATTAAAAGTATGTTCTTGCATGAGTGTGTGTCCAATTAAAAACTTAGGTTTCATGATACTTGACAATTCCTAATTGTGTTATAGCAGTGATTCCACTACTGCGCCAAGTGCGCCAAGGTGCGCCAAATTATATTTACTGCGCCACCCTGATAATATCTACGAAAATTGCACCAAACTGCACCAAAGTCGGATTTGGGAGCGTCTATCGCCAGCAATAGCCACGCCGGCGCGACAAAACATGTGAAGCTTGCTTTTCGGGGCCATCAAACTCACAACCACATACCGAGAACTATTCACCGAGCATAGCATCGTGTATTACTTGGAACGCATAGCGATTGTGCTGCGTCCCAAGTAATCCACGATGCTGTGCTTGGTGTTGAAGCAACTTCTGTTGTGCAGGTCGGCTCAGCGGCAAAATGCACTCTCCACAGCTAAGGCTCATGATGTCAAGTTCAATCGCTAGCGCGTTACTGTAGCGGCGATTCATCGGCGGACATTGTTCGTTTCAGGAGCGCTGCTGATAGCTTGTTTGAAGAGCTGCATTGCACATAATTAAAGCAGTTTCACTAATGACAGCACGCGTGACGACAGAATGTCTGTTGCGTTAATTTCTGGACATCGCAATCTAATTTTTTACTCTTCGCGTCTACAGAAGAACACATGTGTTTGCTTAAGATCCATGGATCTTCATTCAGAAGAGCTCTTTTGTTATTCCGTCCACCAACACATCCACCTTTCTTATCGCTGTTGTGGTAAATGCTCCTAAAAAACCCTGCCTTTTTGCACTTGTGAGTATTAGGGTCTGAACTCAGTTTTCGCGTGCTTTAAAAAAAAAGTGTCATGTCAATAATAGGAGCATGCCTCCTGGTCAGAGCAGCCAGAATTCGCTTTTAATATGCGCAGCTTGTAGTAGTGGACCTATCACTGACGGCCCTAGTGTCGGAAGGCACTGTGAAGTGGATACGCCATGTTGCACGTTTGCGCAACATCATCGTGTCACATCCGTTTCTTCGTTTTGGAGGGGGTAGGAGGCTGTGTCGCTCGAGGGGCGCAGGCACTGACATGTGCTATCTCGAGGCATCATGAGACGGCTCGTGAAAATTCTGTGCTATTAATGTCTGCTTCGCGTTTATATAACTGACCGCACGAAAACCGCTTTGGCACCTGGAATGGCCATAGTCCCTTTCACCGATGTCCTGTTGAGTTACGCGAAATCGAGTCCAAACAATACAGTTTGTTAGTTTCACTTAAGCTTTTAGCAATGAATGTGATACAAACAAATTGTATTGTAATACCAAGTGAGGCTTGACATCACCTGCGAGGAGCACTAGCGTGCACTCGGCGCATGTGCAGAAAACTTGCTGCTTGCGCTGTGTTGAATATTCTTAAGGTGACTTGGCTAACTAGAGACCCCCGGAACAGCTCCTGCATGCTTATGTAATACGTAAGCATGAACGGTGCATACAAATTGACCTCCAAAATGGCGCGATGAAGGTGTGGCCACCTTACAATCTAGGCTTACTGCATACCCTTTATATGGCCATTGTAGGAAGGGAATCACTCTTTGCACAGTCTGTTTGTGTTGAGCATAGAACTTGTAGAAGGGTACACAAGCAGTCTGTAATGCCTGCCAAAACAGCATGTGCGCGCCAGCGAACCCACAAGGTAAAGTTCACAGTTGCTGCTTAACGGCCACAGCCCTACCCCTACCTTTCTTCATGCTCCTTGAAGACAGGTGGCACGTTCCTTTTTGCTTGAGTAACAATCGGTGGTAGGCCTGCACGCGGAGTGATGTTATCGCATGCGCCCTCTGTGCAATGGAGATAGGTCGGCTCATTTTTATCTCTGCTTTAGCCCCAATCATTGCCCTTGCTCGCGTGCTTTTATCTGTGGGTAAAACACAAGGCGCGAGGGATGTTATCGATTTGGACGTTACACAAAACATGAAAGTGACGGCAAAAACCAGTCGAGAATGTCCATATAACTGCTATCGCAATAAAAACAAAATGGCCTTCACCTTTGAGACTATTTAGAGGCATGCATAAGGTACCCTGCGATATTTGTTTCTATTTTTCGTGCTGCTTTCTAGAGGACACTTCGGGGTTTTTGGTGTGCAGACAGAACGCCTTAGCCATGCAAAAATTCGCTGTAATAGGAAAACGAAGTTTGCTAAATGATGTAGTCCCAGCACGGAAAAGCCGCAGCAAGATGAAAGTGTCGGAGGAGGTTGGCTTTATGAGACTAGCTAAGTGAAATCATGTTATGCCCAGGAATTAAATAGATAGTGAGAAACAACCTCTCTTTCTCCTTGGAGTCGTCTTAGGGAAATGCAGTTGAGATGGCGTGAATCTCTAGCGTTGTACGTCACAGCGTTTGCTACCATGTATGCTGATAACCACATAGGTGTACTTAGAATGTTATTTCATAAAGTATAATTTTTTTTTTAACCAATATTTTGATTTGCTACAAAAAGTGTTATTTCATAAAGTACAATTTTATTAAACTAGTATTCTGATTTGCTATGAAAATAATCACTGAACAAGTTGTTCCAGAATGCTCAACAATATGACGTCATTATTTTTGCATCATCTAGTGAAATAGGAAATGCTTCTAAGATGATTGGTTTCTTGAGATTTGCAATCAATCGAAATATTTCTAGGTCTTCACAAGAGCCCTCAAATAATTACTCATGTCCCTAAATGTAAATGCAACTTGTTTCTCCAGTGTACTCCAGGATATGAAGTTAGCTGATTCAGAGTGCTCCCAGATACAATATTGCCTGCTCTAAAGTACTCCATAATGGAATATTTTCCTGCTCTAAAGTGCTCTAAAAATAAAAGTTTTTCTGCTCCGAAAATTGCTCCATATCGGAAGACCTCGGTAGCATCACTGGCTAAGATTATCTCTGAGGTGGAGAAAGGAATGCATATGAAAAGACATTCATTCCCCCACATAAAAGGGCATACACAGGCACTTCGGCAGTGCCAGTTTGTCTTTTTTTTGTTCAAGTGAACATTCCCTCTTCACAAATGCACTGCTTCCTTCGTGTTGTTGCTTGGCAGCTGTCTCACCAGTTTCTGTTAAGGATTGTCTAGTTGTTCCTTTTGTTCTGTGTAATTTTTTAACTTTCACATTTTTTACTGGACACAGATTGAGTCGTGCATATCACCGAATGATACATACTGTAAAACCTTGTTAAAACGAAGCACGATACAACGAACTAATGGATATAACGAAGCAATTTTAATTCATCTTGAAAATTCTATAGAAACCCATGTACTTAAAACCGCATTTTAATAAAGCAAAGATTTCCCCACAATAGATATAATGAACCAGTCCTCGTCCACAATGAGCATTGGTATATCCACAAATCATTTTGGTATATGTCGATTCTCGATACCTTATAGCGCGGCAGTTTACATCTCATCACGGCCGCGGTAATTCAAAACTTGCGCCTTGCGCTTCCTGAAAGCCGCTTGCCAACACACCTGTGGGAGCGAGTCTCCCCGCGCAGCAACTCGCGCGAGCGTGCACGTCAGCCGGCCTCCCCTCTATTGTAGAACTCATTTACCTGCCCGCTCATCTGACCTCCTTCTCCCCTTCTGCTTAGTAATGGGGCCTCGCGTGCCGCCGGGGCGGCAGAGATAGTGGCTTTCTTCTTTGTCATTCTCTGTAGAGCTCATGAACAACGGCAGCAGCAAATGGAAGCGCAAAAATATAACAATCAAGCAGAAGTTGGCAATGTTCAAAGCCCTTGAGTCTGCCATCAAGAAAAAAAAAATTGGCCCTGTATCTGCATGTTACACTGCAAATGTCGTCGCAAGACGATAGTCTTGCATCTGGAGAGAGTTAACAAAACGTTTATTTGAAGTTCTGCGCAAGAAAATCTGTGAATGGTATTCTGGAGGCGCTGCGTCAGAGTGGTTCGAGCGTGCAGCGGAGGCAAACGAGCGCATCGAGTCACGTCACAGGTGAGACATGAATGCTACCTGGCAGTTATATTTGAAAACAAAGCGCGCGACATGCGCACCCGTCTTAGAGGTGATAAGGTGTAGAACGCAAGGCGACGGGTAGGTGCCGCCACCGTGTCATCTTAGCAAAGTGTAAGAACACTTGCCTTTTCATGCAAGCGTTGCATTATTAGTGCAGCGTGAAAACACTGCGGTCCTTAGAATTACTTATGTATGCCTTTTCTGGTATAAAGGCACACATACACAATATTGATGTGTTGTTATGGTGCCTCAGGTATGCGCAATAATCGCTTTTCAATTGACAATCGCACAAGTATGAACGCTGAATCTTGAGCAATATTGGTGGGTGCTGCGGATGGGGTCCGACGTTACGGGTATGTTTGGTGTCGTTTGGGGTACTGTTAAGGGTGGACAAACATACAAATGTACAGACAGACAGACTAAAATTTTTGCATCGAAGGTCCCCAAGAGAGACTATCGTCTTAAAGTCACAGAAGATTTCGGCAATGTGTGGGTGCCGCGGGTGACCAGGCCCAGATGTTTTGGGATGCTCTCTTTGACACTGGCATTGTGCCTGACTGCAACACTTTCTGCATGTACGTTGGTGTGCCGATGCTGACGCGGTAACAGCTGAAGAGCTGTCAGATGCAGAAATTGTGCCCGCAGTGACGGGTGTGCATGACGACAGTGATGAATGTGTCGACACCCGCGCAAGCGCTGCATGCAACAGACCTGCTTTGCCGCTTCTTTGGTGCTTACGATGATGTTGAGGATGGACTTGAAATACCTGCTGCAGTTGAAAAAGCAGTCATCCACGTGAGGAAGAGTCGGCATAAGTCTATTGAGGACTATTTTTCTTCGACGTGATCTGTCAGCTGGTGTGCTGAATTTGGCGGAAATAAAGTGCATTGTTCTTTATTATTTTGCTAGCTTTTTGCCTTACGACGGCTGTTTTATTCTGTGCGGAGGGTAGCTGTGATATTCGTTGGCGAGTACAATCTCTCTTGCTGGCTGATTGTTGGTATAAATGGATATTGGCTATAATGAACTAATGGTTATGATGGCGACACTCCCTTCATCTTTGTTATAGCGAGGTTTGGCTGTATTATCAAAATGCACTTGCCATGCTTTAACCCTTCAATGTTTAAAATGAATTCATGGCACCAAACCTGTGTTTCTTGGCTTCACTTAGAAAACACAGTGGAGTGGTGTCAACAGTTTTCCTGAAACATGTTGTAGTGGGAAAATTGTGACTGCACCATTTATTAGCCACACACAAGTGCATGGTTTCTAGCTTAAATCATGAAAAAAAGTTTGATGAAACAGCATCGTTTAGACAATTGAGTGATTTTAGATTGCTGGTCATCCAAATCAAAACAAAGTTCAGATTATGCCTGTAAATGTGCAACACACCTTGTGTCATGCACGACACATCTGCCGCTGTGTTGTCGAGTGGTGCTGGCTAACACTGCCAGGTGTAAATCTTGTACGCTTAACGATCTAATACCAAAGCAACTGAGCAGGGAAGCAGCCATCACCATTGCGTGGCTGTTAGTGCAGTGAATATGTAATGCAGAGGTTGTGGGTTGTGCTCTCACCAGTGGTAAACTGCTGTTTCATCCATCTTCTTTGCCATATTGCTTATAATTACTACATTTCAACTAAAGTTACAAATAACTTCCCCTGGGCTTTCTTTGGCTTCATTATTTGTCACCAACAGATCTTAGACCCAGTATACTTGTTCACGATGTCTTATGACATGCCTTTTTATGTGTCGTGATGACGCCCAGTCTGGCTATACATGGTGCTAGAGTCTATGAGTGAAAGTAATTTTCATTCTCTCTCCCTTTTCATGTTGCATTTTGTGTGATGAAGATTGATCCTGCTGCACCTCTAGACAAGGTGTGTCTGTTGGGCTGTGCTGTGTCCACAGGATATGGTGCTGCCCTCAATGTTGCTTCTATCACAAAAGATAGCACTGTAGCCATCTGGGGACTGGGTGCTGTCGGCCTCTCAGTTGCCATGGGTGCCAAAGAACGTGGCGCGAAAACCATCATTGGGATTGACATCAATGAAGCAAAGTTTCCGAAAGGTAGGAACAAGATCGGTGCATGTCATTTTCGTAGTATGGGTGCAAGGTTTGTTGCATAGCCTAGATTATTAAAACTGGTGCTTAAAACTCATGTTGTATTCAATGATGCTTCGTGGTTGTGATGACACCTACTTTCATAGTTGGCCAGTGTTCCAAACAATTTTGTGGAAAGCTACAAACATTTTGTACAAGTGAAAAAGCAAATCTGCCTGTTGTGATGAATAAATGCAATACAATTCAGAACAAGCGCCCCCACCCCCCCTTCCAGCAAGCCTAAATTACAGGCAAGGAGGGTTGAGGCATGTTGAATGCTTTCCAATAATGGCGCCAAAATTTATGATGGTGGTGGCACAGTTTTACTTTTACGGGGGAGGAGGGAGCAAAAATTGAGGGCACACAGACTTCCTCAAAAGTCTTAGTTATGTTTGGGGCAAGTAAAGGATGGCCAGTCGGTAGACGGCGCCTGACGAAAATGGAAGATAATGAAAAGTGGCTGCGCACACAAGGTACTAAGCCGTTCGCCTCTGCACGCGCTTTTGTTGCCAAACCCCGTGTGGTTTTGTTCACCGCACCAGGCGCTGGTGAGTCACCCACACAGCGAAGCGTTCTCATGATGAGCCAGTCTGAGAAACAAGTGGTCCCTCTCGCGACACCGCTCCCGATAGGAGAATGTGGTTGCATGCTGTCACAGTACGTGTGGACAGACAGCAGTATCATGTTTACTAACTCCAGACAGCCGAGCCAGGCTTGTTGTTGCACGGAAGTATTTTAAGCTGTACGTTGACTAAATGACGGAGTTTTTCTTTAGCCGACTTCTTGGAGGATGACGATAGTAAAGTGTGGGAACGTAGAGACGGAGACACGTCTCTGAGGAAAGGAGAATTGTTTGCTGCATTGGTGGAGCATCAAGAAGGCGTTCGTCCCACAAGGCAGTCTCAGATGAGATGGGAGGTATATAATAGAGAAAAAGCGAGAGGAGGGGAGCTTAGTGCTCGAGGACGTGATCATGAAGCATAAACAGAGGTCATGCTTCTCGCCGACTCTCCCGGGTTTGATACTAGATCGAGAAGTTGGTGTCGATGTGTGCAGTTTACTAAGGGCTCGGCAAGTAACGCCGTTGTTAATACAGCCCAGTGCTTGCTGTGCGGTCGGTTTAGTGGCTGTCCCAGCCTTTGATTGTAAATAAGTGTCAGTGTGTAAATATACTGAAGTTTGCCTGAAACTGAGTAATCAGGCCTGTCCAGTCTTTCAACGTGTCGTTGTGGTCACGTGAACTATTGGGATTACCTCTATCATCCCAGCCTTAACTGTCTTCCAGCTCTTATATGTGGCACAGTGCATTACTGAGATGACTCGCAGACGAAAGGAACTCTGCACGTCAGTACAATGGCCTGCAAACACAACAAACACAAAGGCATGGCAATCATATTGCACGAAGCGGAGCATGGAAGCACATCCGATGATGAGCCTATGTCAATGCAATAGTTCTAGGCAACAGACATGGATTCTATTTGGAGGCCTTAGTTTTTTAAACTACGTGTGTCATTAGTACAGTCTTCATATTGCAGATGCAGTGGAACCCTGCTGTAATGTTCCTCACTGCTTCGTTTTCTCAGCTGTTACATTGTTTTTCATCGTTTCCAGCATAGCTCCGATAGAGTCCTGTGTATTGCACACCCTGTTGTTGCATTGCAATTGTGGGCCCGTTCCTGCATGTTGCATCGCACCGTAGCATGCCAAACCCGCTCAGGCAGCATCATTTTGATTTGACTTTTGACAGTCTTGGCCTGGCTTGGCTCTGGCTGGGACTGGCTGCAAGAAACTGCAGGCGAGTTGGAAAGGTCGCCCCTAGATAGCCAAATGTGAAAGGTTTATCACCGTCCTCACTGTGCTTACGATGAAAGTTTCACTATAGAGTGCCGGAAGTGCATGACAGTCAGTCTTTATATGGTTTCGTGACTTGTCTTCAATCGCTAATCAGTGCACTAAGCCTCTCGAATACCACTGAATTTGTCAATGCAATCTTTGTGGCATCTAATGGCATGGCACAAGCGAAAAGGGCTTTCCTTTGAAGAAAAGCTGGACGTGCTTAAAGCAATCGACAAGCGGCCTGTGCGAAAAAGGGTCAACATTGCCAAAGACCTTGGGCTACCACCATCGACGCTGAACAGCATCGTCTTGAAGCGTGCCAAGACAGAAGTGAATGCCGCTTTCTTTGGGCTGAAAGCCAAGCAAGCTCATGGTGCCAAGCACGGAAGCTTGACGAGGCTCTTCTCACCTCGTAAAGGAAGCTCGCTGAGCCGGTGTCAACTTCGATGGTAACGTTCTACGTGAGAAGGCGATGGAAATAGCTGACAGACTGGGTATCGCTGACTTTGTGGCGTCAAATGGCTATATCGACTTCTTCTGCAAGAGGCACGGCATCGCTTTCAAGATGGTAAGTGAAAAAGTGGCATGTGTGAACAGAGCAACAGTCGATGATTGGAAGTCAACACTATCTGCTCCAATTGAGAGGTACAAGCCTCGTGACATTTGCAGTGCTAAGAAACAGGCCTCTTCTTTACTGTGCAGTCATCGAAATCGTTCAGCCTGATAGGTGAAGCGTGCCACAGGGGCAAATGCAGAAAAAACCAGTTGACTGTGCTTCTTTGCTGCAACATGGATGGCTCACACAAACTAAAGCCATGGGTGAGTGGCAGAATCAAAACCTACTGTGCTTGAAGAACGTTTACCTGCTGCCATGCCACTACGAAAGTAACCATCGTGCATGAATGACCTGTGCTTTGTTTGAAGAATTTCTTGGATACTTAAATTACAAGATGGATTCTCAGGACAGGAGTGTTCTCCTTTTCCTGGACAATTGTGCAGCCCATTCGAGAGATCTGCCATTTCTACGGAACATCAAGCTTTTGTTTTTCCTCCAAATATGACCTGCCACTAGCAGTCATTGGATACCAATGTCATAAAAAGCCTGAAGCATTCCAACAGAAAGAGCATCATCAAGCGCTGTCTCACGTGTATTGATCGCAGACAGCAGCCTATAACTATTTTGGTTCTCGACACCCTGCACTAAGTCTTTTCAGCATGGAGTGCAGTGAGCGCGACTGCACAGTACTGCTTCACAAGTCTCCCCCCTTCGGTGTACAGACGCCGAAGGGGAAAGACTGCCATTAAAGCTGAACTGTTGAACGCAGCCTCTTGTGAGCAGCTTTTTAACGAGACTATGAATGTGCTGGATGCCACAGGTACGATGTACGAGTACGTCCCCATGGATCCTGCCATCATGACATCGGAGCACGAGAGCATCGCAAAGATCGTTGCGAACTCGATTGAAAGTGAAGCGGGTGACTGCGATGATGATGAGGATGACGAGCGTGAGCCACATGATTCTGAAGAGTCGGTCGGCTGTGAAGTCAGCAGATTTTAGCTTTGGAGAAGTCGTTGCGACCTTGGCTAATTTTGCAGCTACGTCGCACACCAAAGCGACACTGAAGCCGATGGGGCCTTCTAGGTTATTTAAGAACGCGTAACGCTTACCGTCGAGCAAAAGAATTGGCAGTCAACTATCCTCAAATATTTTAAGTCTTCGACTCACCTTGCTGAAATAAATTGTTTGTAGTCAAAGCTCCTCTGTTCTCATTCATTTTCTGAGCTTGCCTCACTCTTGCATTTTCTCAGCGGTTACGTTTTGCTCCCTGGTTCGCTGAAAAACATATGAACAGGGTGTTCCACTATACACAGCTCAGAGGCTATACTTATGCTCGCGGGAATCTGAAAATCATGGGTCTTGAGTAAATTTGGAATGTAATCTTTATGCGGGGAAGAAAAAAAATCAAACTTTGAGTGAGTGAGTGAGTGAAACAACTTTATTGTTGATCCGGCATAAAGGGGAAAGAGGTAGGAGAATTAAAGGAAAACTCTAGCCTGCTCGGACGTCCCGGTGCAACTACCTAAAAATTTTGATGAAAATTTGGTCTCTAACCCTCAAGAGGAAGGTATAAAACAGCTGCATCTTACCGGTACTTACCTACGGAGCAGAAACCTGGAGGCTTTCAAAGAGGGTTCGGGTTAAATTGAGGACGACGCACCGAGAAATGGAAAGGAAAATGGTAGGTGTAACCTTAAGAGACAAGAAAAGAGCAGAGTGGATTAGGGAACAAACGTGGGTTAAGGATATCATAGTTGAAATCAAGAAGAGGAAATGGACATGGGCCGGGCATGTAGCGCGTAGACAGGGTAACCGCTGGTCATTAAGGGTAACTAACTCGATTCCCAGAGAAGGCAAGTGAGTTAGGGGGAGACAGAAGGTTAGGTGGGCAGATGAGAATAAGAAGTTTGCGGGTATAAATTGGCAGCAGCAAGCACAGGACCGGGTTAACTAGCGGAACATGGGAAAGGCCTTTGTCCTGCAGTGGACGTAGTCAGGCTGCTGCTGCTGATGATGATGAAATAGGAGTGTGATGTGCTTTCCCACTGGAACGGCGTGTGAATATGAAATTTGTTGCAAAATTGGAGGGGGCACTTGTTGTGGTGGGGTGCTTGCTTGGAATCTTAAGGTACTCATTTCACTTGCTTCTGCCTCATGGATTTTTTTGAAAGTAATTAAAAGCAGGTTGTGTATACTAATGCATTATATAAGCAGCATTTGCATGTTATTTGTTGTCTTAACCAAATCATTCCAAGCTTGATATTTTTTTAGTCATTGAAAAATGAAGAATTTTCCGAAAATTCCTTTCATTTAATGCTTATGAGTCTGGTTCTCATACAACTCAAGGGTCTCCAAAAGGCCCACGATGCGGTGGTGATGCTAGGCCTCCCTGTCTCTTCGTGGGAGCGGCCCGCGATCCTACCCCTATAAAATGTGGGTAGAATCCTTCAGGACCACAATAAAGCGTTTCATCAATCCATCCATTCATCCTTTCTTCAAGCTTAAACCCTGCAACCTTATGCCAGCAAGAAAGTGCATGTTGAAATGGTAATTTCTTATTAGTACATTGGTTGAACCTCAGTCTTGTGTTTTGCTCTCTGATATAAGATAATGAGTTGTATTTCCTTTTATGTATTTATCAACAAGTCTAGAACATGCTTTCTCTTTTTTTCAGCCTTGGAGTTTGGCTGCACGGAGTGCATTAATCCAAGCAAGTTGGCTCTGCCCATTACCCAGCACCTGATTGAGAAGACTGATGGTGGTCTAGACTTCACCTTTGAGTGCATTGGCAATGTTGACACCATGGTGAGGAATTTTCTTGACATTATAATATGAGTGTTTATATGTATATGTTTCTGCTGCATCAAATTTTTCTGTTACTATTCAAAGAAGTGCACATTTCCTGGAGTTCTAGAGATCACAGTTGTGGGCGTGAATTTGTTAGTAAAGCTGCAAGTATGTTCATGTTAATTTATTATTTTGTGCATTTCATCTTAACTCATTTTGCCCATCTATCAGTGAATCTTCTGCACTTAGTTGTTTAGACAAGACTAGTATTTCAATGCAGCATTTTTGACAGTGCTGTTAAGTCTTGGCTGGATTTCTAAAACATTTCATCACATAAATTATGTATGTCTTGTAACTAGGGTTATGCAAAGGATTTTGGATAAATTAACATTCATGACTGCCTTGGTAGACAAAGTGCTTAACAGCGCAAACGACAGGAGGGGATAGAAGAGACGAGAACAGAGCTCTTATATCTCCTCATGTCGTTTGCGCTGTTAAGCATTTTCTTTGTCTACCATGCAGTACCAACCAGCCCAATCAAGCAGTTTGTTAAAGTTTATGACTGCCTTCAACTTTACAGTTGAAGCATGTAGTTTATAATTTAGGATGCTTAAATGTGTGAAGTTTTTCTCATCGGCTAACATCACTCTGAAGGTTGTGTTGCGAATAGCATCTGCCTGTTGTTGTTATCCAGCTGATGTGACTGTTACAAAGTCTTCACAGGGGATATTTAATAGCTATTTTCATTCAAATGCATCACGTCCTGTGGGGAGCAGTCATTGGTTTGGTAAAGCAACTTGCAAGTCTGGTATAACTCACCAAAGTGTCGCATTTGAGACTTGCTATCCCAAAATTGTGAATATACCTCACATTGCACCTGAGCAGCTCCAGACCACTGATTGCTACTATGCCTATTCAATGATGGGGATTCAACCACTTTTGGAGGAAAGTAGCGGCTGCTTTGAAGTGCATAGATGTGCGATAATGTGCAATCGTTTTAGTTTGCCTCATGAAGTTCTATTTGCCAAAGACCCATGAGTTGCAGATCCTCATACTTGTCCCATAAGAGGCCAGTGTGCAGCAGTATCAGTCTACCCATCTCCTGATGTCATACTGGTGCTTCTCGTCGATACATGGTACACATGCTGAAGCTATGGCAGAGTACCAGCAACATGGCATGTGAGGAACAAAAATTTGCTTTCCATAATGGATCAATTCTAATATGTAATCAATTGTTTCGGTCGGGCATCCTATTTCTGTAATAAGTGGCAGGTGGAAATAAGAATGTCACTTTAAAGGGACCGACAACTGATTTTTTTCCGGCATGACTGAAAGCTTACCTTTAGCAGCGACCGCAGCTGCACTAGTTACTCGCATAGACACGTAGTTATTCATAAGCAGTATTTTTTCGATTTGAAAGGCTCTGAACACCGGCGTGCCTTTCTGTGCAGAAACGCTGAGAATTGATAGTGGTACCAGTAGCCAATCTAGCGACTTGTGCATGCTGTCATTGTTTGGCTTTCGCAGGAATTTCCCTAAATTTTGCTGGAGTTTCCATATGCAACCACGTTTATTCTGAGCTTTACAACTATTTTTTGAAAATAGCAAGCCCTTACATTGAGACGATGTGGCTTTATACAGCTTCCCTGTATTTGTATCGCGTTGCGTGCGCCTGGGTCAAAGGTTGATGCACCTGTTTCGTGGATTCCTTGTCCCGTCATCGTTACTCTCTCGACGCACGAGCAAAGTCAAATCACCGAAAACGTCACTGCACGTCATTTCTGAGACAAAGTGTAGGTTAAAAATCCACATCATTCCAAAATCTTAGTGACCTGAAATCTGAGGGACAATTTTGAGGGACAATTTTTCCGTCCGTGCAGTTATCTCATTTCATGTCCTGGGCAGTTGTCGGTACTTTTAGGTGAACCGTTCATGTCTTAATGGGTTTAAATACGAACACTGCTCTGTTTTTATTTACTAATTGTCTGCTGTCACAATGGTTTCGTTGGGTGGAATTATTGGGATATGGTGACAAATTTAAAGCAGTTGTTAAAAACACTAGCCAAATTGATTCAGTAAAGTATAAGTCTAAAAATGGCAACTGATTTCTTCATAAGCGTTCTAGATTCTGAGTATGCTACAATAAGTCGTCAAAAAAAATATTCCTCACTTGTCACCATAGCTATGGGTGGTGTTGGCTTCCACGATTACATGCACATGTATACCCAAAAAAGGACTGCCATTGTAACTCAATAGACCCATTTAAAAAATTGTAAAGTTAGCTTTTCAGCTGTGCCATTTGAACAAGTAGCGGCGGCTCGTCATTTAGTGCAAATAGCCATTTCAAGCGTATTTTGCTTATGCTGTGACATGTAAAATGTCGAGTCACCTTTCTTGATATAAACTCTCATAGTAGACCAGCCCCAGCACGTTCAACTTGGACCGCCTCTCTGCTTGAATCACAACAGGTGTCGCCATGCAGTGCAGAGAAGCGCACTTGCGATTCAAAAAAAGTGTCTACGGGTGTGGTATCGGACACATCCGCCAAAGCCCCTAGTGACAGCAAGGTGTTTTTCATCTGCTTTAATTCCTTTCCATTTATGTCATAATCACTACACTACATTTCAAAACTACATACAATGTCTCCTGTGCCATCTTGGGCTTCTATAGATTGTTTCTACGGAAAGAATGAGCCCTTGATCCCCTTCTTTCATTCTGCAATGCAAGTAGCTCTGAATTTAAACTTTGCAATTGCAGAGGCATCCTTTTTTCTCCCATGAACCCATGTTAACTTCAAAATTTTCCCCTCTAATATGAAGATTATTAACTTATTTTTCTTTGAACTTTGTGCGTGAAGCTTCTTAAGTGGACCCAATCCTAGTTTAAGAATGTCTTTATTTCTATATGCATGTTACTATAAAAAGCATTTTCTGTATGTTCAGCTTTGAGTAATTTAAACTACAAGGTATCATTGACAGGTAAATTCATGACTTTTTACTAGAATTTCCAAGTGTAGTAAAATAGACTTGCTTGCCAAGATTGAGTTTGCTTACTACAGTATACAAAGTGAAGTGTGTAACAAGTAATCAGATGTAAGAAAGACATACCTACAATATGTTGACATAGAAAGAATAGTATATGGGGATGCTGATGGGGTTCAACACCGTTGGGCCAGTTGACTCTGTGCAAGTGCTGCGCGTGATTCTCAAACACTTCAGAAAAATGAAAAGGCTTCTTGATTGCAAATTTTTAAGTAGTTTGATGCATTTCAGGAAAGTAATACTTTTGGGCTTGTTTGGTATATGCATCTTGTAGGTTTCTTTGCTCACTCTTTCTGTTCTATGATAGCTGATGTGTTTTGCAGTGCTGGTCGCAGTGAAACTCGTAGCCACATTGTAACAAGTGGCTAAATGCTATTTTTTCTCTTTAGAGGATTGCCCTTGAATCATGCCACAAGGGCTGGGGCGAGTCGGTTATCTTGGGTGTGGCAGCAGCTGGAAAGGAGATCTCCACAAGACCCTTCCAGCTGGTCACTGGCCGCGTGTGGCGTGGCTGTGCTTTTGGAGGTAGGCATCTATTTGTGTCTTACCTATTTGTTTTCTATCATGAAATTTATTAACTTTGGTAATGATAATTGTATTTATATGTAAAACGAGTACAAATGTAAACTACAAAGCACGAGTGATGCTTGGTGGCTACAAGCTGTACATCAGTAAAGATCAGTGCTGCCACTGAAGCTGTATTATGTCCACTTTGAGGCACTTCTCAATAATAGTTAATTGGGGGTGTGAGTCTGAAATGTTTTGGAGATGTCCTATGAACCGTGTTAGTAGCGTTCATTGTGACAGCAATTATAGGCACACTCTAGGTGAGTTTTCATCGTTGTGGGGATGTTATCTGTAAAGTCTAAGTGGCAAGAACTCATCTTTGTATGTTCGCTATATGCTGTGGATGTGACTGAAAGTATGCAAGATTGAGTCGGGAAGAATGGTGATGTGTGGTACATCATTGCTGCTCTGTGTGATTGAATGCTCCTGATGTAATAATTAGGCTGTGGCATTGAGCTGCTGAGCTCGAGTTTTCTTCAGAATGTCACCAAAGGCATTTCTGAGGGGGCAAACATGTAAGACTGGTTGTTAATGTAGAGTCTCCCATTTGTATGACATGCGAGCTATGTCGCTTACTGCAGGCTGTATTTGGGGTTATAAGAATAATTAAGAATTAAAGTACACAACTGTGCCATCTAGCCAACAGCTGGCACCTGAACGTTATATGAACAATAACCAGCAGAGGAGATGAGCAATGAAGGGAAACGTGAACAGCATAGTAGACAGTGTGAAAGAAAGAATATTGAGGATAAGAAGAATACTTAATGAAGTGCCTCACTTGTAGTGGTAGCCAGTATCTATTTTTGCATGATGTTTTTGTACTAACAGTAACTTGCTCTTTAAATGTCATTGCTCCAGGATGGAAGAGTGTTGATCACGTTCCTGAGCTTGTGGACAGGTACATGAAGAAAGTGATTAAGCTGGATGAATTTGTGAGCTACTCACTGCCACTGGAAAAAATAAACGATGCCTTCAAGTTTATGCACGATGGTCTTGCGTGAGTACCAAAATTATGTGTACAATTGGATGTTGAGGGCTTCACCAGGTACACAGGTGTCAGCTTACTTGTCAGTTAATTCTGAAATGTCATGTGCAGAATACTGAGTCAGTCTCCTGCATTATACAGCTCAAATAAGGTATAATGCAGTGATGGAAGTGCTGCTCCAATTGCTTTAAACTTCTCCAAAAGAGAAATGCTGTTCCATGCTGCTTCAAAGTACAATATTTGTCAACAACTGCTCCAAACCTGCTCCAAAATATAGCTGGGAAACTGAAAACAGTGAACTTGAATTGCCTGACTAATTAGCGAGCTTAAACAAAAGCAAAAACTGGCTGTATAATAGCATATTGACAATGCTGCATGTACTATATAGGCGAGATTAGTTCAGTGTCATGATGTTTACTAACTGCTAGTGTGATGACTTTGATGTGTGACTGATTACATTTACCATTTTATCATCTTCGAGCTCATTTATGTCACAAGAGCTGGCATTTCAAGTGTATACCTCATTTAGCTTATTTTACTTTTGCAATTTCCAGTGCCAACTGTTTTGGTGAATGATGAAAATAACATACAGTACTCGTATCGATTACAGACTGCTGCTTCGGCACTAGTTACATGTGGCGATGGCTGCTTTTGTAATTTGGTGCTCAGCTTTATGTATCCCTTTTATATGATATCTACTACAAGTATTGGCATTTCAAATATAGGTTCCTCATCTTAGTGTTCAGTGACCACCCACATGTTTATTTGTTTTGTGCTATTTCAAGTGATTATTGCACGTGCAATATGTTTAATAAGTATTCATATTTATAAGAAGCTTAGATGATGCTTTGAACTCCAGCAGTTGTTTGGAATATTTTGCAGTCTGCTTCAGAAAAGGGGATAGTCCCTACTAACTAGCGTTGTTTTTGGCTCCAAAAACACTTCTGGCTGCTCCAAAGCACTATTTTCTCCGCTCCGGAATCTGCTCCAAAAGTCAAAACGTCGCTTCCATCACTGATAATGTAATCACTCATACTCTTCTCAGCTTCCTGCTTATCTTACCATATACGTAGAGTTCAGTGTATATGCATTCTAATTATTTTGCACCGCTTCTGAAAGCAGGCATTGTTTGCTACACACACTATCATAGTTCATAAGACAAACCTTTGTGAAAAAGATTACAGGATCGTGCCAAAATAAAAAAAATATTTAAGGCAAGCTAGGGTATGCTGGAACACAGCATAGTGGTGCTCACACTTTAAAGCAAGAAAATTGCCAGTCATTTTATCTGGAGTAACTTTTAATTCAGACTACCTTCAAACTTTAAGGCCAAAATATGAAAATACAATCAAACACAGATATATCGAACTCGAAGGGGATCGCGAATGAGTTCGATATATGAAAAAATTCGATAAAAAAAAAGAGGCCACGAGAGCTTACCTGAAGTGGATCGTCACCTACAACAGGCGCATTCAAGAATGCCAACTCATTCTGCACACACGCCGCAATAAAATGATTTATTTGCGTGAAAAAATCTCTAATCTTGGCCTGCTTCTTCGTTTTTGAAATGTTGAAGACGCTAGTCTCGATCTTATCAAGGCTGTTCAGGTGCGACAGCCCGGCTCCCTCCATGTGGCTGATACAACAGGGAACGATGGTGGTGGTGGTAGTGGTTATAAGAGGAAGAAGGCGCCTAGTTTCTGCAGCCCGGTAAGGAGCACGACGATGCCGCCACTTCAGCGGCAGAGTACGCGCGTGCAGCCAGCGCCTCCTTGTCCGCACGATTCTCCTCGTCACATGATCTGTCGGCCTGGACATTGCAGTCGACTTTCACGAAGTCCTCCGCAGACACTTAGTGTAGAACTGCTGTCAGGAAGTGGGACGACAACTCACCAAACGCTCGTCTATGCGATGGTCATCGTCATCTTCACCGGTTGCCGCAAGTTCCGACACTTGAAGTCTGCCTTGCGGAAGCAGTTGACCACTGTGTCCGTCTTCGCGTCTCGCCAGGCATTGAAAATCTCCACGGGAGAAAACTTCACAGGGATTTCCGGCCACTTCTTCGTCATTCACTGCTAGACGTCCTGGCTGCTGACAGCTTCGCTTTCGCCAAAATTGGTTTTGCCGATGATGTTGTAGCGCTGCTTATATCTGTGAAGCCACCTGTTGTTGTCGGCAAAGTTTTTTCACCGAGTGCAGTGGCAAACCATTTGGCCTTGGTGATCAGCATAGGGCCCTCCACCGGAATGTTCCTCGCGCGCACTTCTAAAACCAGGGATAGAGTGCCTTTTTTACATTCCCGTGCGCAGAAGTGTGCACATGACAGGCTCTCGACGTTCGCTGCTCTGCCGCCTTTGCCTTCATATTTGCCTTGTTTTTGAACAAGGTACTCGAAGTGCTTCGTGGTATCCCAAAGTCGTCTGCGATGGTCGAACATATCTCGCCCGCCTCTACACGCTGAATAGCCTTCAACTTCATCGTAAAGTCAAGGGTCTTGCGCTTCTTGACGCTGGCCATAGCTACACGAGAAGTCGACAGTTCAAGGAACCCACAGCGGCGTTGCAACACCACGTATGCAAAAGAGAAATGCTGCAAATGCGGTGGTACGGAGGCGATGCAACAGCGAAAGCAACAAAGCGCTGGCGAGTCGCGAGGCGATGGCCACCAGCAAAAGGCGCGAGCTGTGGTTGTGCTGTGGTTGGCTGATGAAAACTCTAAAAACAGCAACAAAAATAAAAGGCGAAAGGAGGAGGAGGTCGGCTGCTTCATTTTTGTTGGTGGGTACGCGGAGAAAGCATTAGAGAAAGAGAACAAAAAATTTTAAAAAAAGTGTTCCGCAAGAGTAGAGATTGTGCAGGGCGAGCCCTCCTGCCCTTACCTTTTTTCGAGCATTTCAGCTTTTAGCGGAGGCGTGGTACTGCACGGGCGTCACCGGGTGCTGCAAGTGCTAAAACGTGCCTTCCAACTCGCGCGCGGAGCCGCGCTGCCGCGGAGATCATTGGGAGGGGAGGGGGGAGTGCCGAAGTGCACCTTTCAGCTCTGCGGCATTCGATATATCCGAAGGTGGGTAAGAATACCGTTCAATATAAACGTGTGTGTATATTTTTACAAAGGAATTTCAAGGGGATAACTTACGAGTTCCATATACCTGAGAATTTGATATATGTGGGTTTGAGCTCAGATTTGGGTGCACGTTAAAGAACCCCAGGTGGTCTAAATTTCCGGAGCCCTCCACTACGGCGTCTCTCATAATCATATAGTGGTTTTGGGACGTTAAACCCCACATATCAATCAATATGTGGGTTTGATATAACCGTGTTCAACTATATTATTCCAGTCTATGCAATCTGCTATAGTTTACGTGTGTGCCATTTCATATCTACTTACATACTCAGCGTTTGTCTTTCTCATATAGGTTTGAATTCAGTTTGGAAATATTACTCTTTGAACACCCTTTATTTTTTTTTTATATTTACCTTCAACATTACAATGGGAACATGTGCCCTAAAGTGCATAAAATGCAATTAGTTTAACTTATGGGTGTGTTGCTTAAGTTATCTTGTGCGTAATGTCACTCTGAGCAAATCATTTATCTGATGTTACATGAGTCAAATGAATTTGAATGTGTAAAGAACACCTAGGATAAATGTAACATATTTTTCAATGTATAACATGCACGTCTTACTGTTTTGAGACAGTTGCAGAAGAAATTGGTGTGTAGCAGAACCTTGTTGATATGTTCCAGTTTCGCACGATTTCCTGATGCTAACACTTGTGACCAGGAACATGAAAAATGGTGTTATATAATTCTGCTTTTCTTCACTTCTTGATACAGTATTTGCTCATATAATTTAGCGGCCTATTTTTTTCTAAATATAGAGGTGCATTGATTACTCAAAGTAAAATTTTCAGCCAAAGAATCAAGTTGTAGATTGGAATGTCTACGATGGCTACTATGAGCGTAATGAAGAATCATGCTGCAAAGGCTTTCTTTTCTAATAAAGGCAAACAGTATCAATTGTTGCATGGAGAGCATGGTGTATATGGGGGGTGGGGTTGGAAATATAAGGGGGGGGGGGGGGGCAAGGAACTGCCCCCCTTCAGTATGCATTAAATACCTTTGTGGCATGCATTTTAACTGCAGCTGCATTGTGCTCAAAAAAGCAATTGAATCAGTGTGGACATTAAGAAAGCAGCCTATAATCTCGCAAGAACCAAATTTCATAAAGGCGTTTCTCGTGTTTACTACTGCTAAGTGCCGCCATCTTAACAAGGTTCTAAAGCTGAAAATTTCTCTTTTCTAATACAACCATCCTTGCACGCATTGACCGTGTTGGAAAGCTGGAAAAACATTAGCATAAAAAGAAAACTATTGATAAAGGCAGGCCTGATGAAATTTTCAATGTATGTAAATATTTTCCGGTTGTTCATTGCTATATGATGAATTTGTGCACCAGTGATACTGGTGGAGTGCTCAGCTGTAAACACGAAAAGAAAAAAAATGCCGCCATATCCACGAAGTGAATGATGATGAGTGGGCGAAGCTCCGGAGGTAAACCTGATAAACCATGAATCCTCCGTACATTTTGCCCACTCGATTTTATTAGAACGCTCTCCCTAGCGGACGTCGCCACACTAAATTGAACGATTGCCTTCCACCAATGACACGCGCCATATGCGACATCATTCCTATTTTATAACATCTCGCATCTTTTCATCATCAACTACAAGTACCGTCGTCTAGTTTATAACATCTTGCATCTTTTCATCATCAGCTACAAGAACCGCCATCTAGTGAACACTGCAAGAACTAAATGAGAGGTGGCTACATACAGGGGACGGTACCGCCATCTAGTGAACACTGCAAGAACTAAACTAGAGGTGGCTACATACAGGCTACAGGGGACGCACAGCCCACGCCCTAAGGAGCTTCGCCCCTAAAAAAGATTGTGGATATGGAACTACATTAATGAATAGCCACAAACCTAAGCTTGTTTCAACAGGTTCAAAACAGGAATCATTTGGTGTGCAGAGAGCCAAGAACATTTTTTTTTTCTGATTACACTCAAGCCTCAATATAATGAACTTGGTTATAACGAAATATCAGTTATAACAAAGTAAATTAAAAATAGTTTTTTCATAAATTTAGTGTTGGGAATATACTTTTATAATGAATTGTTTATATAATGAACCTAATTTCGTGCAAGGTGCAGCTTCGTTATAATAAGGTTTGAGTGTATATGTGGCAACCCAGAGCAAGCGCTTATCACGAGGGCCATTTCCAACTGTGTTGGCAAAGCAAAGTGCTGTTTCATGGCATGAGGGTTGCATAGGTGAGAATGCTATGTGTCTGTGCTCGTTCTTGTGTGCGTCCGTGGGTTTTTGCCGACTGTTTCAAGGTGTGGTTCAGCATTTACCACTGGTGTGAGTCACTGCCGAACTCAAGTGCATGCTCAGTTGTCTTTAACAGCAGACATGCAACTTGCATAATGCATCTTGGCCAAACAGTATAAAGTTGGATGCCACTGCATGTTTTCGTAATGTGGGTGCATCACCAGACGATAAACATGTGGGCGTCCTAATGGCCATAATTGCGATCGCCGCTACGGTGAGCTTCGTAATATGTGGGAAGAAAAAATTCTCATTTCGGTGACATAATTCAAGGCTGTAATCATTATGAGTGTAAATATGGTAAATTTCAGGAAAACACAATTATTCGGCACCAACATTTGGTTAATCACTATGGATGTGCGAATAATGAAGTGTCATCTCGAATCGAATAATGCTGAATGGTGGTCAAAAATGTCAAATAATTAGTTGAATACTGAATTGAATATCAAATAGTATATTCACACAAAATGTGTACTGTGAGTTACAGGAAGACAAAGGAAAGATAGGGGACACTTGCTGGGTGACAGCTTTTTTTACGCATTTCTTCAAAAGGTTTTTGAGCTTTTATGGGAGTAGCGGCTGCATTTTCAAAGGAGGTGAAAATTCTTGGGGCCAATGTGCTTAGATTTAGGTGCATGTTAAAGAACACGAGGTGGTTGAAATTTCTTGAGCCCTTTACTACGATGTCTCTCAAATCACATTGTGGTTTTGGGACATTAAACCCAAGCAATTATTATTATTATTATTATTATTATTATTATTATTATTATATCGTAGTGCAACTATGTTGTTAGAAGAGTGGCTCTTCCAGTCAGGAGCACCTCTCCTAACCTCCTAACGGCTAAGAAAGGGGGGTAGGGTAGTAAGCTTTTTTTAATGTGACGGCGTTAAAAAGCTCATTTTGCGGAAATTGTGGCATCAGCATCGTTAGTTGTGAGCAAAAAATTGTCACCTTGTGCGTGACCGAAAAATTGAGAAATATGAAATTAAAATAAGTTTAGAATTCTGGGTCAGAGGGGGGATCAATCTCGGGTCGTTTGTTTGGCAAGCTTGTGTTCTACCACAGAGCCATGAGTCTGCTTCTGAATACAGTAAAAATAACTTCCTCTGCTTAGAAATGCAGGGGAAGTAACTTTCGTGCTTTACAAACATGTGCATTCTGTATACATGCTTCACAATACCACATGAAATATTGCAGTAATAATGCATGATACAAGCGTACATTGCCATTGGGCATCAGAACATGTGATTATCATAATAGCTTCATGGTGTAAAGCCGGACACCCACTAGACAAGGCACACTGGTTACTGTGCCTATTTCCTTAATTAAGGCCATGTAGTGGGTGCATAGCAAGTTCGAAAAGATTTCATGCAGTAAGTGTTTGAAGTATACACTAGGAACAGGATATTGCTGCCGCGTTCAACTCTTAAAGGCGAAACTTGAGAGTCCCCCAATTTTTTTTTCCTGTGGTCGTGCAACACGACTATTTGACAACAGTAATGTTATCCTTATCACCGTACACGTCGCACGAATGGTTTCAAGCTTGACATGTGAACAACCTCCATGCCACGAAAACAGCTGTCAGAATACATGACAGTGGGAGTTACCCAATAATTCACAGGAGACTTCTGCTCAACAATAGCATAGGGGCTGATAAAACGAGACTGGAACTTATCACACAGGCCAGGAACTTGTGTTGGGGTCTATAACAATACTTCGTCTCCAGTGTTGAAGTGAACGACCCGGTGAACGAGATCGTAGTGAGTATTCCGCTCTTGTTGGCTTGCCTCTGTATTGAGCTGGGCGTGTTGGCGACAAGTGGCTAGGCGAGAGATTAGATGCTCACTCTATGGCATTGACGAGTTGACTGGGATATCAAAAAAGAATATTTCGAGCGGAGATGTCGCTTGACGGCCATAGATGAGAAAGAATGGGGAGTAGCCCGTGGTGCGCCGCGTGGCGGTATTGTACGGAAAGGTCACGAATGATAGAATTGCCTCCAGGAAGAAAGTAGCATATTCTTCTGCCGATCCTGGTGGGAGTGCAGCTGTTTCGGCATACCTTGTCAAGCGGTAAACTGCTGTGGGAATCCAGCGCTTGCTGCTAACTGATAATTGGCAGTGGTCTGTAGGGGTGAATTCCAATTATTTCAAATGGAGAGTCAGGACGAAGAAAAGGTTGTAGGAATCTGGCTGGAGTAGGGCTCTTGCAGCACTGGCAGAGCGAGCATAACGCAATATGTCGCACTATGGAGGTGGAAAGTCCAGGCCAGGCAAAACGACTGCGAATGCGTTCATAGGTTTCGTGAAAACCGAGATGACCAGCCTCTGGGTCATCGTGAAATGATGCTAAAATCTGTGCCCTTAGGGAACGAGGAGCCACGGGGACCCAGCGCTGTCCTTCAGGGTGGAATACCATACGATAGAGGATTGAGTTTTCAATGTTGAAGTTCTGCAACTGTTGATGGGTGGGGACGTTGGGAGAACGAGATGAGCCTTGGAGGCGCTGCAATATAGAGTGGCAGTAAGCGTTGCTGCATTGGTGAGATGTAAACATCTCTTTACGGAAGGCAGGAGGGAAATTTACAGTGGCGAGTGAACGAACTGACGAAGACGTGTTGACGGGATCGCTCACGGTTGACAACTGCAGGCCAGGTGTGTCTGACGAGGATTGTAAAGGACAGCGGCTAAAAGCATTGGCATACTTGTGTTTCTTGCCGGATTTGTAGGTAACGTCAAAGTCCTGTTCTTGAAGATTAAGTATCCAGTGACCTAGACGTCCAGACATATTCTCTAATGTCAACAATTAGCACTAAGCGTGGTGGTCAGTTACGACGGTGAAGTGGGGGCAGTGGAGATAACGTCGAAATTTCTTGGTGGCGCAGACAACAGCAAGAGACTCCTGCCTGGTGATGGTGTAGTTTTTCTCGGCTGCTGTGAGGGTACGACTTGTGTGTGTGATCACATGTTCGCCAAAACGCTCTGTTCGTTGCAAAAGTGCGGCGCTAAGTCCATGTCCGCTGGCATCAAAACGGAGGAGAGTGGGTGCGGTCTTATCAAAGTGGCAAAGCACTGGCTCAGATGTGAGGGCACGTTTCAAGGTGTCAAGAGCCACTTGGCACTTGTCCGACCATATGTATGACGTTCCCAAAAAAAGGGGTTGGTGAAGTGTTGCAGGAATAATGGTGAAGCCTTGTATAAAGCACCAGAAGTAGAAGGCAAGGCCAAGAAAGCTTCGGAGCTCTTTGGAGCGATGAAGCAGCGGGAAGTGAAGAACGGTGGTTATCTTGTTGGGATCAGGACGAGTGCCATCTTTGCTGACAAAATGTCCCAGTACTTTAATACTTTTGCTTACAATGTGGCACTTTTTGATGTTCAGCTGGAAATCGGCAGCTGCGAGACACGTCAGAACTCTTGTCCAAAAATATTTGGGTGCCCTTTCACAGCACCATTTTTAATGTGCACTGAAATGATGGTAGTTCCTTAATGATGGAAGTTTCTTAATGGTAGTTCCTTAATTAATGATGTGGCAGTGGCAGCTGCACAGCGTAAACAAACTTTCACGTGTGAAGCCAATCGCCAACAGTTTCGTGGGCAGTCGCCGCAGACAGGCCCCTGCTCATGACACCGCTTTGTTTCCAAGCATGGTATATGCATATGAGCACACTGCATATCCTACCAATGAAGTCATCAGTGAATAGAAGACTCCATGCTACTATGGCATGTTGAGTTGTCGCAGACAAATGGTTGCTCACGTAGCACTTTTTTCCGATTCACTACTGCCCTCCTATGCTTTCCTCGTCTCCATTCTCTGTCATTTCACTAATTCACCCCTGTTCTCATAGGTCATACGCTTCGTTGCGTCACTGCCACGTAATGCATGAATTGAACGGCTAACTAAAGGGGTATTCAGAGAAAAATTTTGGCCTTGGCATTTTTTTGCTTCAATGGGTTGCTGGGGGCCTGTTAGTCATAACACGGCATATTGTTTAATGCAGTGCACGAAAGATAAATGATAACAGGCTCCTCATTTTCGACCATCTGTGTTTTGTTTGAAAGAGCTCCAAAAACAAGCCACTGCATGCAACTATCACCACCTAGCATGTGCAATGCTTGGCCGAGTCAGCACATGAATTGTGGTGCTTTTTTGCATGGTCCACATCAAGAAATCATTTTGAACAGGAAATGAGAAAGCAGCGTCGCCAAACACAAAACTTTAAACGCGTGCACCGCAGCCTTGGACTCGTAAGCAGCTGCCAAATAGTAACTGCTGGCACAAACACGGCAAAAGAGTAATGGTGACTATGTCATCATAACTTGGGAAATGATTTAAACTCTAACCAAAAGTTTTGAAGAAACCTGATGTTTCGGAACTAACTTGGTTCTTTCCTCAGGGGAAACTGGGACTACGTAGCAGCGGCGCCTTCAAAGCACTTGCAGGGCGGTTAATGATTACCCTCTCTCTCTCTCTCTCGTTTTGCCGTGGAGCGCAGTCCATGTGTGTATGCTGGTGGAAGGGTTCCAAGAGAGCGGTTGATACACTGGTGAAAGGGTTTCGAGATAGCGGTTGATGTCGACCGCTATCTCGGAACTCTTTCACCAGTGTATACACATTGACTGCGCTCCACGGCAAAACGAGAGAGAGAGAGAGAGAGGGTAATCATTAACCGCCCTGCAAGTGCTTTGAAGGCACCGCTGCTACGTAGTCCCAGTTTCCCCTGAGGAAGATACCAAGTCTGTTTCGAAACGTCTAGTTTCTTCAAAACTTTTGGTTGGAGTTTATATTATTTCCCAGTTTTCATACACAACCAGACAGACATCTGTCGGAATGTTTACATTCAAGTCATCATAACTTGTATCAGCTGCAGCGTGGTGATGTGAGAGAAGTAGGGGGGGTCACCATCAAGTCGTTTACGAGGGTGTCAATGCAACAAAGTATGGTGTACAGCGCTTGATCGGGCATGTAATTTTCAAATTTGTATAAAATACCTTCCAAGCTATACTAGCTGTTGATATTTCGCAGCTGATGGCATGTTCACAGGGTACTCCCACAGGCTATCTCGCTCAAAGAAATTTCGTGTTAGTACCCCTTTAAGGGCAGAACTCTAAATGTGCTCTGTGCAAGTGACATACCAAAACTAAGAAGTTTTAACTAAAGCTGCTGACTGTGCTTCCGAAACTTCATGATTTGCTCGCATGCAGTGTGTGTGTGTGTGTGCATGTGTGTATGCATGCATGTACGCACGCGCACGCTTAGACATATTGACTTATTGACTGTTCATGGACAGTAGATGTTCAGAGTGGCTCGCCGTACTGGCTAAAGTTCATTCCATATTCAATACATACCAAAGCTAGAAAATTAGAAGCTTGATTACTCTGAATGTAAAAGTATTCAACGATCATATAGTCAACACAAGGAATAGCAACAAAATAAAAACTAAATTTGAAGCACTCATTGCAAATTTGGACCACTTGAGAAGATCACTACTCAGAAAAGGTAGAACCGCAGAACATTGCCTAGCTAACAGGAGAAGAGTCCCAGCTGCTGCATTAAAATTTTGAACATTTATGAATGTTAGGAAGTCAAACTGATCAAGACTACACTTATTTATACAGTTGACGCCACTAATAACAAAATACTCAGGTGCCCAGAAAATTTGAATCTTGTAACCCATAATTGCTGTGAATGGGTTTCATGAAAAAAGCAAAATGGTGGGACAGCTGGCTGTTCTGAGAAATTTATAATGTCGGGTTGGTTTATGGATGTAGGTTTCTGCAAATACTGAGCACTCTGAATATTCAAATGAATATTAACATATTCATATTTGCTTCTAATTTAAATTATTGGTAATCTCAAATTATTCAAAATCAACAAAAGGTCTACACGTAATTTTCCATAAAGGTGGTCGTGCTGCAGTGGAGGGGTGCCCTACCATCAGGAAACCTTTTCAGGGAAAGTTCACACTGCCGCGATGCCCAACTTCGAGGTTAAATGAACACTTTATCCTCACATCGAGTCTTCTTTTTTTGAAGTCTAAAAGCTTGTTAGACTGGCTTATATGCTCTATGTATAGTAAATTTAGAACATAACATATTTTACAGGTTGTCGTTTGCATTCGACCAAAAGTCAACTTGTGTTACTATTCAAAGTTCCTTTTACTTCCCTTGAATCAAAAAGAATGACATTTGCACATGTCTTGTTTCAATATAAAAAAATATTGTGCTGGTTAGTTGGGTCATGACAAATAAGCGAATATGTTTTTATAATATGTGATATATACTATTTGAAAGTATTTGAACCAAGTCGTTATTCGCTTCGAATTCGCTTTGAACCGAAAATTCACTATTCGCACAAGCCTAGTATATGGCAACCGACATCAGTGCTAGGAATGATAAAGCTGCCGTTTTTTCGGACATGCTTCAAAACTTGGACGCTTTCACTGGACCGCCACAAGCCCCAGAGAGGCAATGTACGACAGTGTTTCGGACGCAGAAACTCTTTAAAGTCTCAACACTTAATTCAAATTGCACGTCTAAACGTTCATTAACAGAAGCTACCGCCGCTCCTGTGCCGTAGATGTCAAAAGTTAGCGTTACCGCAATGTCAGATCGCTATGCGGTGAAGAATACCATGAATCTGAAGGGGCATTTTGGGACGTTGGGGTTGCGGGCGGTGATTCAGCAGCTATAAGTTCCCATTTTCTTCTTTATTTTTAAAAATTTTGCGTTCCATTGCCTTTTAGCATGGACACCCAATAGATAACAATTTATTGTTATGACCAACTATGTGGCATGCATGCATTGCTGTAAGCAGATTATTTCACCATATAAAACATACAAAAGTTGATGGTGCAGCAGCTTTTCATTGTTATAACTGATATATTGTTAAAACCGGCATTGTTATAAGTGGGTTAGACTAATTTATTTTCTGTGTCTATAGTGCTATAAAACTGTCCACTGTTCTTTCGGAAGCATTGTACTCGCACAACGTATATTGCACTACGAGTGTGTGCTCTAAAGCTTCTCACTCGCTACTAAGTTCTCGGCCACAATTCTTTGTCATCAGCCATAGCATCAACAAAGTGCACTTAATTTCTTACAGACATGCCTTTGGTGCCTCACGTTTAAACAGAATGAGGAATAATGGCATAGCAGGCGCTTTTCTATGTAACAAAAGTTATTTGTGGCATAGCGGGTACTGTACAAATGTACTTGTATTAATTACGCCATGGTAGTACTCTAGAAAGGCCACTCTTGCAGCTTTCGCTGCTACTGTGCTGCACATCCTCCACAAGCCTGGCGTTTTTTCATTTACACTTTTGTATGGTTCACACTACCCAAAACACAAAGAATCATTTTTCTTTTCCTTTCACTGTTGTGTGCTCATAGGCATTGCTTACCAAATATGAAAATGTCAGGACGACTTTATTTGGCTCATTTTCGATGGGAGCTTTGTGAAGAGCTGTACAGCAGCTTGAACATTGTTATGTTTTGTTCTTATGCTTAACGCATTTGAATTGTTCTTTCTTGTCTTCCATTTCAGGATCCGTTCTGTCGTAAACCTCTGAAGCAGCAACAGCAAAAGGGGTCACATTCGTCGAGGTTTTCCAATATAATACTGAATGCAGGAAATTATAATCACTGTGGCGCAGCGCACCAGACTACTCCGTGTCGCAGCTAAAAATAGGCAGAAGCCACACCCTGTTATGTTGTATTCGGTCCTTTGTTAATTGTGTATTATTGTGCTTGACTGGATTTTTGTCCATCCAGTGCATGGTCCTTGCTTTAACAGTCTTATTTACTATGTGGGAATAAGGAGACCTCTTCAGTTACATGAGACAGACTCAAACAAATAAATAAATAAACATTTTATTTTCTTCAATATGTTGTGAAGAGATGACTTCTATGATGATATTGCTGCAAACCATATCAGCATTTGCAACACAGCATCTTTAAGTACTTTGCCATAAATATGTGAATAAATACTATACACACGGTCATGTCATTGTGGGTGACCTGTAGGAAATACTATACCTATAGAAAATTTGCATTTATTAGAACTAGTTACACCTTCCATTTCAGCCTTCTAATGCAGATCATTTAGCAGTGTAAATGTTATTTCAATGCTTAATAAAACACCGCACATATTTGGGTAGATGTTGGTGTAATCTGGTAGAACTGCCGAGGTTTTACACTTTCTTACAAAACAAGCAGTGCACGTAGATCCTTGAGTCATCTTTTATATTAATGTCAAAGCATGTCAATGCAGCACTGTTGTACTGATCACCTTTTATGGGTCACTAGGTCAATGTATTTGCATAGCTACACCACCAGAATATCTTTGATGAATGAAGCAGCTGCGATTGTAGTGCGGTGATGACTGGGTACTAGTATCTGCATGACAACACTCCATAGTTTATGAAGGCCAGATATAGCAGGTTCAAGTGTTGTGAAGAGATGACTAAGCTAGTTTTACAATTCAGTATATTGCAGTGCAGTTAAAACTTGATCTAATACAGAAATTTTTCCCAGCTAGTGCCCACAGGGTTCATTGTTGTTAGTATCAACCAGAATTAGGGAACTAATTTGGTCACCAAACCCAATTTATAACGGAACTTTTTTTTTAAATTGCTGAGTGTAAAAGCAGTGATTTGCTCCTAAATTTAAGAGAGATGGGTTTATCTTTGAGCGTGCACTCTAATGCTATCTCATTAAAACACCTAGGCGCCCCAGCATTACCTTGACGAGGCTGCACCCCAGGCCCATACACAGAACAACAGACTCTAGAGTCAGTAGTGCTCTTACGTACTGGGTGATGCTAGTGGGGATAGTGGTTGTTTTGGTTGCTTCATGATTTATGCAACAAATAGCCCTCATTATCTCCTTGCACCACTCTTATCGGCCTGCTTGCACAGACACTCCTATCCTCCTCCGTGCCATGAGGAATTGGTAGCCTGTCTTAGTTTTATGTGACCATCTACGTGGCTTGTGTTGCCGGACATAGTGTCCCCTATGTCTGGGCCACTCCCTCATGCACTTTTCAAATGCTCAGGCATAGGTTATCAGTAAAAACAATGCCTTTGGTAGCTTCTGGGTGTCGCTGCATTAGATTGCTGAATCTCGAAGGACCAAAATGATTATTTCTCAATTTTAAGAAATGCCTAGTTTAATCAAATAATTTTAGCATGGTGATCACTTTGTTAAATCGAGTTTCAACTGTATATCGATGTTACATCTGAATGAATAGGTTTACTGTCGAGACAAATGTGAACAAACGTTGCATCATAGATACAAAACATGTTCTCTCCGTGTATACTTCATGTATGTAATGCTTTCTCTTCAGCTGGACAGTATGCGCAGGTGTAGTACCAGTGACGGATCCAGAGGGGGCGATAGGGAAGAGATCCCCCCTCCCCCAAAGCCTGTGTCATCACCCCCCCCCCCCTTCCTCTCCAGTCCTTGCTGTCTACCTCCTATAACCGATTAGGACGAATGAGTGGGACTACTGTGAGCATAAATTAGCAGTATATATGCTATCATAAAGGTTTTTGTGCTAGTAAAAACAAAAAAAGCAACGACCCCACCCTCCTCTCTGGTGTTACTTCAAGCGACCGCCCCCCTCCCTAAAATGAGTGACTGGATCCGCCCCTGTGTAGTGTGGCTGTTGCTCTGTAGCAATTGACAAAGAGCAGACCAAAAGGGAAGGCTAAAAGCACAACAACCGTAAATATGACCTGTTCTGAACACAGTGAAAAAATACTCAAGCATGCTGCACTTGAAAGTAATTTTGAGTTACACGTTGTGGTGTGTGTGCTGAATGTGGTGTGTGCTTTTGCCTTTGCTGGCAAGAGGTGCTGAAATAGTGTACAGTTGGTTCATGAGCGCATGTGACGAGTTCTGGATATGAGTGGGCTGATCTGTGATATATCGATGCACACAGCTCAGCTTTAACTATGTAGGCAACAGCATGATGCATATTTGGATGTGTACAAACTTATAAGGACCACTCTGTGTCAAAGTTGTGAGCCACGGCGATTCTTTTGCAGTTTAGCTTGGTAGAACTGTAACATCTGAAAATAGGAAGGCATTGCATTAAATGTTTCTATGGGACCAACTGTCAGAATTCCCTATTGACTAGTGGGAGCATTTGGCAGCAGGTTTGCACACGGGACTAGTGAGGCCGTCATGACTAGAGTATATTGTGACGGCAGGATAAATGGCCCTCATATGTCCTCTTCATGTAGCAGGTATCGTTGCAGCCGTGGTGGCAGCCTCAGCTCCCGCACGGCATCTGGACCCGCAGTTCGCCGCAGGATCACTGCACGGCACCTGCATGGCAGTGGTGCAGATATTGCATGCTAGCACACAATTTACTGGCACTGCAGCTTATTGAAGTGTTAGCATACGTGGTTTTTCAGTTAATTCAGAACAAATCTTGAAAGCATTCTTGTAATACAGTTAGAATATAGTCGGAAAACACTGCTGATCAAAGTCAAGATTCGTGCGAACATGTAAGCCAGTCTTATATACATTTTATACCACAGGGAACTTGCAATTTTGTTTCAAAAAACGCTAAAGATTGCTTGCTCTTCTCATGCCAAACTACACAGGCTGATGATGAAGTTGTAGGGACAAATGGGCCTTAGCTGAATTTATGACTGTGAATTCATTTCACAATTGAAGCAATAGTGCTCTCACCCTCTCGCTTGTGTTATATTCAGGATGTGTATATCTGAGATGCACCATGTGCAAATTAACTTTTTTGTTTTGATCTAAACTGCGAGTCTGACACACTTATTTTTGTGTTTCCATTATGTCCAGTTCCCCTTCTACATAAACCTTAATCCCTCGAAAAATGTGGAAGCTATGATTCTGCTTGTGGTATAGTATCTAGCGTTTGTTTCAGTCGTTACTGCAACCTGCTAGTTAGAGTTTATTGGTGCAAAAGTGATCTACTTAGCCTATACTGCACCAACCATAGGGCACTTTATGATGAAGACTGGACCTGACATTGCTCACATACACGTTTGTTCTCCCAGGGCAGATCAGCGATGATGGTTGCTATATGCAAATTTGAGCGATTAAATACATGACTTGGACTTCTATTATACGTAGTTGTCAGTTGCATTTTGTGAATTTCTGCACATTAGTCGCATATTGCCTTGTCGAGTTCTTTCTTGCACACTCCCAGAACGAGTGCTCTTGGGAAAGAATGCTGTCTGCTACTTGTGCCGGCCGAGGCAAAACGCGGTGAAAAAGCGCACTAGATCATGTACCAGCGAGCAAGACAAACTCACCGGTCCTGCAGGCCGGCGTAGTCCCTTCGCGTGTTGGCCAAACACATCTCGGTCTTGGCCGCGGTTGACGAGACTGCCGGGTAGAGGGGCTCACGCACGCGGTGCAGTTCGCGGAAGGCGACACCTAGACACACGCCGTCTTTGTAGTACGTGAGCGTGCCGCGTCGCCCGTCGAACAGCAGACCCAGCACAGTCGGCTCGTTCTCCCGGAATGGCCGCGTGAAGGATCGCCAGCGGCCGTCGTGCCACAGCAAGCCCTGTGCCCAGAGGCATATCAAAATAAGGTTTAGCAGAACCTGCACGCTGTTGGAAGAATTAGTTAAAATTGCTCAAATATGAAGAAATCTTAGTGCGAAAACACACTCACATGCGATTCCCTGGGTCGAGGGAGGAGTATTTTGAGCGGACGCGTGAAAAGCGCAGGTGTGCGCGCCGCGGGTTCGACTTATTACTGTACGTGGTTCCTTTAGGAGTCGTATGTCAGTTGCTACTAAATCCGATCGCACATACGTACGTCTTCAACTCGCGTTATATATATAGGGCTTAACGTCCCAAAAATCACCATATGATTATGAGAGACATCGTTGTGGAGGGCTCCTGTAATTTCGACCCCCTGAGATTCTTTAACGTGCACCCAAATCTGAGCACACGGGCCTACAACATGTTCGTCTCTATCGAAAATACAGCCGCCGCAGCCGGGATTCGATCCTGCGACCTGCGGGTTAAGAGTCGAGCTGTGTGTGTATGCGGTAGATAGAAACCACGGCCGCTCAATCTCCCCCCAAAGGGGGCTCGAGCGGCCGTGTACAAATTCGAAATTTCGGGGGGAGGTAATGAGATAATTAAAGCTTGTATGGAAAATGCTGTGGGCCCGTGTGCTCAGATTTGGCGCACGTTAAAGAACCTCAGGTGGTCGAAATTTCCGGAGACTCCACTACGGCGTCTCTCATAATCATATGGTGGTTTCGGGACGTTAAAACCCACATATCAATCATCGATCCGGTTCATATCGAAGGCCACGAGTGGGGAATTGCTCCCTGCGTCGTCTGCTAGCCACGTCGTGTGTGCATGTGCAAGTACGTCACGCCCGTTCTCAAAGGGTGGTTTGTTAGGTTATATTAGCGCGAGTTTAACTGCTTGTACGTATGCATGAAACGACTTACGAAAGCATTTCGGCTTTCTCGGCTGTTAGTACACTTAAATAAGATCAGCGGGTGCAACTTTCCAGAGTGCTGTGTATTGTCGTCGTGCTCTCCATTCGCCAGAATCATTTCAGTGTGGGTGTCGCTTTCTGCTTCAAGCCTATAGTAAAAACACTTGGGATTGTCCTAAACGTGAGCACGAATAAATGGTGTGTAAATGCAGCGTTCTAGACAATCGACCTTATAAACAACAAAAACAAGGCTCTGTACCATCTTTTGCATTGTTGTTACGTTGTATAACTATATCACTAATTGACTATAGTTTATCGATCAACCGATGAGTTTCGGCTCTATTCATCTGACCATAGTACCACTACAAAGAAATATTACTATCAAGTAAAGTGTGACACTTTGTTACTTAACTGTATTTAAAGTGGATCAAGTTGCCGTATGCAATTTCAATTGGCGCCAGATTTATGCACAAACACCCGTGAGCTTAGATTTAAGAACGCTTCATATACATCCCACACGTTTAGAATTAATTCACATGGCGTGCCTTACATTTATGTTGTTTAATTTCACGGACGATCTCTTTTTTTACATGGTCTTGAGCGTTTGTTTGCTATTGTCATTGACTTACGGAAGGCAGTCGTCATTTAAAAAAAACCTGCTTGTTTCATAAAATAGCGAGATATCTGCTATATCACTGTCACGCTCGTAGGCCATCGATGAAAGCTTTTTGCTGAACTCTCACAAGCTTCTTTATGCGTTTACTGCTGCAAGAGCATGCACATACGTGGTAAACGTACGTCAATGTAACGCAAAACGCCGTCAGCCACTAAGTTTTTCTGATTAGACTTATCGAGCTGTTACACATTTCATGAGGAACAGAGTGAGAATAAAAACGCCCCCACCTCTACGAAGGGAATCGCGAGAAAATTCGAATGCATTGCATAGCGTACATAACGGCGTTTCGCACGTGAGAACCCAGCGGTAGAAGAATAATGCTTTTTTTTTTACACCGTGCAGCCAGCAGCGCAGTTCGCCACACGTGGCGTTTTTCTGTCGCGAGAAACGCGGTATGCGTTCCCAGCTCTAGTAGCTAACACGAACGGTTAAAAAATACTGCTAAGTGAAAAAAAAAAACAGCGTTCTCGGCGTTGGCGTTTCACAGCGGCGTCTCGAGCACACGTTTCCGGATGTTCTTGAGAGGCGCCCAGCCAGCGAACGGTCGAGAGTGAGGCGCGAGCGGACGGGAAAGTGGGGCGCAGGGAGGAGAGAGAGCGAACGGCGAGAGTAGGAGCGGCGAAGCCCTGCACCCACCCTCTCCTACACTCTCTCGCACCACATGCTCCGGTTGCTAGGAGCGAGCATAAGCGCGCGTCCGCAGCTGTTGCTATGGGAGAGGGAGTGAGAGCGGAAAGATAGAAACTGCACAACGCCGGATGCCTGACATAGCCAGACTAAGAAATGCCTGCGCATTTTTTTTAATGCGTATGTGTATTCGTGTGAACAGTGGTACTGAACTCATTGCACCGATATGCGGACTTTGTACGATATTTTTTTCTCGTTTTTCTTTGTATCTAAATAAGCGAGAAGTAAATAAGTTGTTCAGTCCCGCTACAGCAGCGCGTAGTAGGCGGAACACAAGCTGAACACGTACTAACAACGCAGCAAAAGCGTGATTTGGTGCGAAAGCGCGCAGACAGTCATCCAGGGCGAGCATCCTTTTAATAGGTCGAATGCGCTTTGCTCGCTAGTAACAGTAACGTTGCATGGGCTTTGTGCATTGATTCGGCAGAGTGGAGTGTAGATAATAGCAGTTTAACTGCATCCAACGCATTTTATTTGCCGACAATGATCTCAAACCGCACACAACGAAGCGTCGCTGCGCGTGTATTTGTACGTGTATATGCACCGCCGACCACCTATCCACACTACCGTGGAAACGGTCCGGCCACCTATAGCCCGATCTCGCCGCCATTGTCTCATATTACCACCCTGCGTCGGACCTGCAATTCGGTTTCCCACTCGCTCGACCGCTTTGTAGAGAACTTCGAAGCACGCAGCGCTGCAGGAAGAAGACATCAAGCCGCGCGGTATGCCGGATCTCAGCTTCAAGAGCATTTCTTTTTTATGTTATTGTTTTTTGTCGACTGCCGCATTATTCAAACACACTCCCCGTTCAAAAAAAAAAAAAGAGCCTGTGGGGTCCATACTTTGCTTAGAGAGTCGAGTTTTAATTCAATAAAGTTTTGGTATAACGAAGTAAATTGCCGATTTTGCCGACTTCTATATATAGAGGTTTAACTATATTAAATTATATTCCTTCGAAATTCATAACGATATCACGCCCAGGACATTTTTGAGCTAACATTACATACACGCTTCTGTCTATGTCGTGCCTTTAAAACTAAACTTGAGCCTGAAGCTCATGCGTACACCACAGTTTTTGTCTTTTCTTACAGCATTCATATGAAAAATTGCTGTTTTTCCAACGTTCCGCTTGTGCCAAATAGAAACTCCTAATTAGGCTACGGCTTAATATGCACGCACACGAGCGCCCGGGTATTTATATGCAAACTTTGGTGTTGATTTGTGACGCAAATTACGCAACGAACACTTGGCCATTGTTTCACGGCAGTTGTTAATACATAGTGTATAAAGCTTTACAAAGAAAGCTTAGGAAATTACACAGAAACACGCTCTGCTTAGAGCACAATATATGTGCGTGGAACATGCATGTCAAATAACGTCCGGTTGATGTCCTATAGACTGAAATGAAGTGTTCATCTCGCATAGAGATGAAGTCCAAAAAGGCTTCATCATGGATCTCTGTGGGGCATCTTCAGGTGTTTCACTTGGGGAGTTCCCTGCACTATGTGGGATATTTCTATACATTCATTCGGGAACGTCCATAAGCATCCATGGGATCATGGGCGTGCTCGAAGGGGGGCGCCCTCCCCCTCCATCTTTGTCACCTAAGAGGAGGAGGCGCAATGTCTGCCCCATACAATGCGACGATCTTTCGCCCCCCCCCCCCCCTCCTCCCTTAAGGGTAGCCTTGCGCACGCATATGCTTGGGATATATGTATCGACAATCAGGCCAGGGAAAGCACAGGGGATATTATTGTTGCCTCACTGTAACGTACTAATTACGACATATTGAAATTAATTGAACGAATAAGACTCATTGCGTCGGTGAAGAAAAAAAAAGTCCCGTTCTTTCGAACGTACTGCAGCCCAGCATATGAGTTTACTGTCAATTTTTTAATGCCAGCGTTTTTAACGGATCATATAGAGTCCGTAGCTGCTCCCATAAGAAGGAGAACTCTCAAAAACGTAGTTAAATGTGATGGCAGAATTAATGTTTCATCGCGAATCACAAGCACTCACTTTTTCAAAGTGCACATTAAATCCATATTATAAGCGAACTGTGCTGTTTGGTGCGAAAATCTCGCGCGCGAAAGCAACCTGATGGGGCAACGATATTGTCGCGAGGTCCACCTGCGACGAATCTAACAATCCGCGTATATTTCGAGGACTGGACTTCTTTCTCGTCGGGCACACAGCTTGACCAGTTTGCTGTTTAGACGCAAAAATCGGTCTTTTTTTTTTTTCAAACTTGACGCTGAAGCAGTCCAGCATCCATAAACTTGCTTTGACGTCACTGTGGTCGCCATCTTCGGGTACCAGCTAGTTGAGATGCTGCGTGATTTCTTGCTCGACCGCGTGGAGCAGGAAACTGTGGCATCAGATATCTCAGTGCCAGTGAGGCGGCTGGCGAACAGAAGGAAGCGGGGATAGCACAAAAGAATGCGAGGGGTGAACGGCTCTCTCTTGTTCCTTGCACTGGCGCTGTCAAATGCGATAAAAAGTCATGGTGGCCGCCATCTACTGGCCCCAGCGCAGAGAACCTGTCTGTGAACTCACGTGCAATTTACTACGAGAGTACTGCCACGATCTCTACGCGGCAGCTATGCTATAACTATACAGATATAACCATTCCGATATGCTGGGCCTGGTGGTGTGTTTACGCACTTGACAGCTGGAGCAGTAAATTTGTTTTTCGTTTGTTTTTCCTCCTTGTTTGAGGGATCGATTCAGATGAGGTTGGGGTTAGGTTACTGAGGCAGGTTGAGTGCCTTTGCTTCTAGCCCTTGGTAACAGTGAGGTTTCAGCTAACGTCATCCTTATGCAGTGTATACCCAGCATTCCCGCCTTCCACATAACCCCATGCATTGTTTTGTTTCATTTAACGCCTGCCGCGTGTCAGCCGTGAAAGTGTATCTGTTCTTTATTCTATACGCTATAACCCTTAATTAAGATCGCGTTCGAGCTGAAGTACTCTTTCTTGTTCTTGAGCAGTTGTTCCATGTTTTCCTTGGCTATCATTCAGTTGAGCCTCATAGAATGCCGCGTTTTTGGTTTCTGGAAAACCGGTTTATGTGCGATTATTGACTTATTGCACTTTCGAAACACTGCCGAAGCCTCTGTGCCACTTTTATTGTGACCATTTTATTTAAACAACCAATTCATGTGGCGTCGCCATAGTTCGTATATATCTTCAGAACATCATCGATGACGTCAGTAAAGCGGAAATACCTTGTGTGAGAGTCCCCATCCATGGCGATCTTGCCCGAGTAGGTCGACGAAGGCGTTGGCGTGCATCCGTGCCTGTGACGTGCACAAGCCCCACATCATGCTGGTGCCGAAGACGCGGTGCGAGACGCGAACTTCCCAGTAGCTGCGTCGGTCCCGCGCCAACGGACGCGCGCTCCGCACTCCCGCCGTGCCGCTGCTCCAACGGGGGTGGAACTGCGCCTGCACACGAGTAAGAAAATCCACCGTTTATCACTCCACCAGACTCGGATTGGACATGGCACCGATCCTAAGGAAGTGGGGCACACCTGAATACTTGGCACGTTTTTGGAAGGGCATGTCTGCAACGTGTTTCAAGCGATAAACTTTTCATGCCAGACGCACGATGGTATAAGAATAAAAATTAGGCACTTCGTGCGCACATTTTTGCATTCTTGTGTGTTGCATGGCGCCCCCTTTCACTCGATCAGTCGAATAGACGTTCGTATTAAGAGCGTCTCAAAAATGAGGCCAGCACGTTAAAGAACCCCAGGTGGTCTAAATTTCCGGAGCCCTCCACTACGGCGTCTCTCATAATCATATAGTGGTTTTGGGACGTTAAACCCCACATATCAATCAATCAAAATGAGGCCAGGAAGGTTATCACGAGGCTGTAAAGTGCATGACGCTCGCTACAACCAAAGCTATAGTGCTTTCGGTCACTCCCCTGACCTCGTGTCGACAATGCATGAGCTCCCGCAGGTCATGCGACTCAGGTTCACATGCAGGAAGTATCCGCATGCAGCCTCTGCTGCTCTAACACCTCTAACCTTCCTACGCCACCGCGCGTATGTGATCCAAAGCCTTTATGATCTAACAAAGAACTAGAAACTAAACTATTTGACAGAGCAGCCAGCCCACGGAAAGTGCCTCGAGAAATACACGTGATATGTAAGCGATGACAGCCACAGCAGGTACGTATGGTCGCTTCTGTCAGAGAGAGGAACTGTAAGCAACTGAAAGAGAAGTAAACTCCACCTCATGACATCACGCTCCCTGGATTTCGGGCCGACCGGTTGTGCCCCCGCGATCTCCGACGAAAGCGCAGCTCTGGTCGACTGACTCGCCCTACGCCATCTCCTGACGCCGACAAGAACTCTCGCTGAGTGGTGCTCCGTCCTCGGACTTCTGCGACCGTGTCCATCTTTTCTACCTTCTCCTTACTTCCGTATGTGGCTGTCCCTGCGCATCTCTCTCCTCCTGCTCCTCTCTCTATCTCTATACATTTAATTCATATATTTTTTAATCTCTCGTGAGCCACTGTTGAGGTGTCCTCCCCCTGAGAGACAGTTACGGGGCTCACTTTTATTTTCTTTTCACATAAGAATCACCTCCCCCTCCACCTCATGACCGGCAGTACTGCGAAACACTTTGAACCCACCGCTCCCAGTTTGCCAAAAGATGCTAAACATTACCGTATTGCATTTCGGGTTTGTAAAAAACACTCTTGTGAAAAAAAGTTACACCATATTCACGGAGTGAACGATGAATAATGGGGCGAAGCGGCCGTCCATCTGTCCATCCGCCTGCCTGCCCGCCTGCCTGCCCGCCTGCCTGCCTGCCTGTCTGTCTGTCATGTCTGTCTGTCTGTTTGTGGATATGCTGGGCTGTCTACACTGCCAGAAGGACGTGGGATTGCCCTGGACCACAAGGAGCTTCGCCCCTAAAACTCCCGTTTTGTAACACGACTCGTGTGTTTCCACCTGCGTCGCTGTATGATCAAGAGTCCGATTTTAACATGCCCTAGATCGAGGGCACTTGAGTGTTGTAGAATTCAGCCGTCCGACGCGCGTACTGGCATGTTCAGGCGTATTCCGACGCACGTACTGGAGTCACGGAAAAAGAAGCTCCGTGACTGGAGTCAAGCACGGACGGATGGCACGGGCGAAAGTAGAGTTACGTCACGCGCGCACCATGTCCACTAGGACGTTTTTCCTCCTTTTTTTTCGTCTAACGCGCGGCTTTTTAGTTTCAATAAAGTTTTCAACCAAATTAGCCAACTGTCATCATTTCGCGTTCATTTGTGTGTGTGGTATAATTTGATGGAACAAGAAACAGTGATGTCTAGCTGACTTTGAAAATTGTAAATTCCAACCCACGACAATGTTCAGCCCGCGAGTTCTCTGGAGCCTTGACCACAGATCGGCAGCGACCATGCTCGAAAAGAGTTGCAGGGCCCCTTTAACGTATATATAGCCCGGTCCAGGACCGTTTTCTTTTTTCATTTCTTCTTTGGCATAACGTTCCCATCAGAAAGCGGACTGTGCACGGTTCAGAATCCAACTCGTCTCTTTGTCTTCGGAAACAGCGCTGCATGCAGGCATGATTTTAAGAGCTATAATACCTGTTGGCATTTAACGCCTCAGAACAAGGATATGATTATAAGGAACACCGTAGTGGGCTCCAGCATTTCGCCTGCATCAGATATACAGTTTCAGCGTAAAAAGCTTGCGTCAGCGTGTTCGTCACCCTGAAAAAAATAGAACAACGCGATCCCAAACAACATATTTATGCATATCAGACCGGAAAGTTTTCCCGACTCGTCTGACATCCCCCGCGTGATGCCGCGTTGAACGCCACGTGGACGTGATGCTGATCGTCATGCGACTGCTGCAAAGCTTCTGAGTGTTGATGGACGTATCGCCTAACACGGAGTCGAGTACTGTTCTCCTCATGTTGCCGAGACAAATTCAAACAAAACGCCTAACAAAATACGTGCTGCGCTACGCGTGCATTCTGTTCGTTTTGGTTTCTCAAAGATTTCATTGACGATAGGATTTGGCCAGTATGGCCACGATGGGCCCTGTGCACAGATTTACACCAGCATTTCGCTGCTCTGTATATATGCGCAGTGCTATGCAAGTTCGGCTGATGTGATAACACTCAGATTAAGGCTGTCTAAGCCGTGACAGACCTGCTGAAACAACCGTGGCGATCTTGTCGGACAAATGGCTAGAAGTACAGAGAACAGTTTATAATGCTGTTTACGCTGAACTGTTTATGCAGCCACACAATGCAGAAAGCTCGAACACCACTAATTAGACCGCAACAAGATAGAGCTATATGCAGTCTTTGTCTGACGAGGCCCGTATTGCCGCAAGTGTATTGCTGCGCGCATGTGTCACTGGTGGCGACGGTGAAGAAGCACGAGTGGTTCTTTCGTTCCCTGGGATACAACTACACAGGAATGTTTTCTTCGTCCATGAGGAATTGAGCGTAGAGTTATAAAGAATGTCTGGTTAAGTTATGTCTGCTTCAAATTAAATACATTAACTTGCAAGTATAACTAGTATATTTTTTTAACAATAGCGCCTATGGTAGTGTTGCTGGAAAAATTAATCTACACTGTTGGGTACACTGTTGGGTACGAGCCACTTTCAGATGTCAAGAAGAAGCGAAGAAATGGAGAAGACGTTGGGTTTCTTCACGGTTGATAAAGCGTGTTTGTTATATACTTTTCATTCTCGTCTGTCCTGCGTCCTTGCCGTATGCGTCCTCATCGGAGAGCGAAGTACCCCCAAGCGTGAGTGTCCGGTTTCGGCACGCAATCACCGCCCCCGCACAATCGAATAAAGAGCATGCAAGACATTTACCTGCCGAGGTCCAAGCAGCACCACTTCAGGCGACTTGTGTGTGGTGCTCCAGGCCCAGTCCGGGTCCTCGACGCCCCAGTTCCACGGCTCGAGCCGGCCGTCGGCGTCGCCTTGGCTGTCGGTGTCCTCCATGTCCGCGCAATCGGAGCGCCACGGGACAAGTCGGCGCCTCGGCGTATAGCGGCGCTGCTCGCTGCGCGTACCGTTATGCGCGCGCCCCGCCTCGATATCGACCGTTGGCTCCCCATCTGCTGCTGGGCCGCGCTGGACCCCTCGACAGAGCGCCAGCTGTCTCTCGGCGGGAGAAGACGGGTCCCGCGCGTGCCACGTATTTACCCCTCCCTCCGGCCCCTATTTTATAACGGTGACCCCCCGCCACCATACTTCCGTGCCACGCGTAGTCTATCCCCATTTATCCCCTCCACCTTTCTTTATCGCGCTTTTTTTTTATTTAAGCGTGTTGCCGGAGCAGCCGGCGGCTTGCATCGACAGTGGTGCGCTCATAGCGCACAAACCGAAGCTCGTGGTTCGTTGTTGGTGCACGGATGTCTGCGGTGCTTCGCGCATGTACGCTGAGAGGCCAGCTGAAAACGAGAAGCCCCTTGGAACGGATGCGACCAAGAAAGCTGCGAACGTGATGCGGGCACAGGGTGTGCACGTGAAAGGCATCGCGTTACTGTACATTCGCTACGCGCGGCGCTTTGCTATAGCTTGTGTTTCTTGCCAGGAGCGTTTCGGTTTATCCTGAGCTTTTATATTCACTGTTGGCGCGCTACTATCGGCCAATATACAACATCAATTCTAACACGGCACGAACTGGGCTGTTGTGGTGTGTTCTCAACTATACTCATTTGCACAGGCGCGGGGGGGCGCAAAATATGCCTTATACATTGACTTAGTAGAATGGGGGGGCTCTGCAATGAGCTTTCACCCCTCCCCCTGGTGGGGTATCCTGCGCACCCCCATGCTCTTTACTGGCAAGCTTCGGGGCTCTCAGTACGGCATATACTTTGGTGTGGCGGGGGATGTATAGAGGAGGGCAGGAGGGTGTCGTTATTTTTGTATTTTTGACGGACGCCAACGGCACTGGTCGCTATCTCCACCGTTGTGCTTTTCTCCGCTGCCAAGTTTCGGTACGAGTTAGATTTTCGCACACTAAAGAGTGGCAGCCCACCGCTGGCCTTCATCACGACGCGGCATCATTTTTAACCGCGGTGACCTCATATGATATGCCCGCGTGGAGAGTGACTCAGTCTTACCAATATTATCAATTGGTTTCATTGGGCAACATCGCCGGAATCAAAGCCAAATATTCCCGCAGGTCGTGCGATCAACTCCCGGCTGCGGCGGCTGCATTTTCGATGGAGGCAAAAATGCTGCAGGCCCGTTTGCTAAGATTTGGGTCAGGTGGTCGAAATTTCAGGAACCCTTCACTACGTCGTCTCGCATAATCATATGGTGGTTTTGGGACGTCGAACCACACATATCTATCTATCTATCTATCTATCTATCTATCTATCTATCTATCTATCTATCTATCTATCTATCTATCTATCTATCTATCTATCTATCTATCTATCTATCTATCTATCTATCTATCTATCTGTCTGTCTGTCTATCTAGCCGCCCACGACCTTTAATTCTCCTGCATGGCCGCTTGGATTATGGGATCTATACCCAATTTGGTATTTCATAACATGACTGCATGACGAGCATAACTGACTAGTCCTAACAAGAAAATCATGACATGTATATCATCAATGTCATTATTTACATGTCATGGTGTTGCTGCTCCTGCTGTTGTTTCGTACACATGACATCGCCAAACTGGTATGGTATGACATGATTGCAATGCGAACGCAAGTGCCAGGCCCTCACGTGGAAATCATGACATGCGTGTCATGTAAGAACATGACTACATTGCACGCTCATGATGCGCTTCCGGTCGTTTCGCTAGCTTCACATACACCAAATTTGGTATTACGTGACGTGAATGGATGATGAAGGTATTTTCGGCTGGTGCAAACATGATAACCATGACAAGCGTGTCATGTAAGAGTATGACTACGTACCACGCTTACGATGTCCTCGTGGCTGTTTCGCTAGCTTCACATATACCAAATTTGGTGTTACGTGACGTGAGTGGACGCACACAAAAATGCCTGTCGCAAACATAATAATCATGACATGTAAACCATGTACGGCATAATTTACGTCTGTCTCGTAACGGTGCATATGAGCTGATTTTAAAGATACATATCAACCTTCGTCATTCGTGTTTAAAATACTTCGAATATAATTGATTCCCACTGTACATGGCACCTGGCAATTTTTTTCAGGTCCTTTTATTATTCGTTTCACCGACGCGTCGAGGTTTAATTACAATTACCTAGGAGTTCTGGTGAAGCATAACGTCCTTGTTGTAGCACCACGCATTCTTCATTATCGCTACAACCTCAGTCTTATAACATGTGACGGCACTCCGCACAAAGTAACTATCATCGCCCTCCGAGAGATGTTACCGAGTGGGCGTCCGACTTTCGTTGAATTGCACCCGGTATAGGCCATGGATGTATTGGCAATCGATCCAAACTTGAGCGCATACTTTTAACAAAACAAAACGAACACTATGTCATATCAGTGTGTGAACTGCGCCTTAAAAGAGCGTCTTCGGCTGGTCTAGCATCAAAGACGCTGGTAGTACAAGATTGTGCTGCTATGTATTCGTGCCGCGGGTTTCCCTACTGTAACGTTGTCGTTGTGAGCGGGTCATGATTGATAAGAGAACATGCACCCCATTGAGCACCACAGGAGCGCGTGAAGAAAGAAACCGGCCCTGCGACGGTGGTTTGCCATTCGCCCGGAAAGTGTTCAAAGCCACAGCCCGGTTCATGTTCTGCGTGGTTTTGCTCCCGCTGAAAAAAATCACCGCGGTAGCTCATTGGGCTGCTCAGGTCGCGGGGTCGATCCTATAGTGGCAGATTTGTACTCCAGAAACGCATTATGTGGTGAACGAAATAAGGGCTCGTTTTTTTTTATTTTTAGATGCGCCATGAATTAGAACTAACAGCCAAGGAAAGTAAATAGGGGATACTGGCTGGAGTAATTGCGGTGTAAATGAGAAGAAAATAGCGGGGACGAAAAGATGACTTGCCGCTGGCAGAGACCGAACCTGCGACCTTCGAATAACGCAGATTTGGTCTCGGCCAGCGGCAACTTATCTTTTCGTGCTTTTTACTTTTTTTCACATTCACACCATAATTACGACTAACAGCACCCTGCATATACTTTCCTTGGCTTTCTTGTCTGTTAGGTTAATTATTATTGAATATACTGAGTATCACATCGGGATCTTCTTCGTGGGCAATAGTCTTCTTTGTGCCTGGGTTCAAGAGCAAAAGACGCACACCCGAACCAGCACTCAGACATTTCACTCTATAGAGCGCCTGGAAAACTGCCACAGAGCTCACCGTCATATTCACACTGACGGCTTTGTTACGTCTACATCATCCGCCATTGGCATCTGGATTCCATCTGCCAATGTCACCATTTCTGCCACTCAGTCACTGCACCTAATCTACAGCCACTGAACAGGCTGCACTGCGGGCTGCCATTAATTGCATCATTGACCAGACAGCCGAGTCCTGGGTCATCTTCACTGACTCAAGAGCAGCGCTGCAGTCGCTGAGATATCCATGCACACAGGACCAACTTGTCACGGACATCAAACGCCTGTGCAAGAAAGCCTGTGACCTCCATAATCGCATTGTTCTGCAGTGGATACCTGCCCACTGCGGAATACAAGGCAACGTCCGGGCTGATGACGCTGCCAAAGCTGGGCATGACACTTCAGCAGAAATCGTCGAGATACCTTTCTCGAGGCGAGACGCAGCAACGCTAGTGCCGCACACGCCTGACGCCTCCAGCGGTGCCTCTGGACAGACCCTAAACTACAGTATGGGCCTCTGTACAAGATCGATCCATCGTGTGACTTCAGGATGCCACGAAATCTCAACAGGCAAGATGAAACGTGTTTACACCGCATCCGAATAAACGTTGCATATACGAATTACTTCAGGAACAAAATTGGACTGTCTGACTGAGCATTTTGTTCCCAATGTAACGTCGTTGAAGACATCAAGCATGTCCTCTGTGAGTGCACGATATACGCTCTGAAGATGGCCATAAAAATAAAACAAGACACAAACTTGGAGTTGAAAAATGTTCTAGGCCCATGGCAGAACAGCTCCAGTGCGTTAGACTCCACAAACGCGCTACTGACAATCTTACGGGCCTGAACGAAACGTTGTAAATGGTTCAGTGCTTGTGAGTGACTTTATGTGTTGTGTGACTGTTATGCGTGTATGTAACTGTATGTGTTGTGTGTTTATAATTGTATATATGACTGTCATCACCCGGCAACTGGAGTAGCCCGTCAGGTGAAAAAGCAGGCAAACCTCTACAGCTTCCCATTAAGATAATTCTCTCTATATATACACCTCGGCGGGGCGATGCGCTAGAAGTAACGGCTACATTAACAACAGCAAAAGTTCGTAGGGGCAGGTAAAACAGTGATGACATCCCTTGTCACGTTTTCGCCAAGGTATACACGCACAGCACATCACACAACCAGCTGTAACCATTTTGTCTTGAACACGCGCTGACAGCGGGAAAGAGAGAGATAAAATACATGACTCAGAGCTTTGCATTAAGCCACGCAAAGCTCGATACACAGGTCGGTCTCATGCTTACTTATTGCTGTGTCAAGGCAGAACTTCGCTTGAACTTGGCTATAGCGAGGTTGTAGCAAGATTGGTCTCCATCTTTGCCTTACCGTCCTCGGTTCTTCATCCGCAGTACTCGTCTTTGACAAGGACTGCGATGTTCTGATGATGGCTCAAACGCTTCGCAGCCATTCGTTGGGCTAACTATCGCATTCATATTTAATGGTCTGTTCGTGAGTAGAGGGATTCAGTTTGCGATACGTACCCGTTTATGATGTTGATAGTTTCGGGATTTGAGATTTGCTAAGTGCATGCCTTCTCCATTTTTTTTTTTGTGAACCAGTGGTCAGTAGAGAGGTTTATACTCGGCGACAAGTTTTCTTAGCACTGAAGCGAAGGCTGCAGGGCCAAATCACACGCATCCTACCGCCAATAAATGTAGTTCCACAATAGCGACCGTATTTTCAGCGTGAAACATAACAGTCCCCTCTTTATTTTCTGCGTGGAGCTATTTTATACAGGACGCAACTCACACAAGTAAAATATTCATATTTATTTCAATTTATTCGTTGTGACTTCTCATTTTTGAACACGCGAAAAAGTCCTGCCTTTTTACGTGCGCTGATGGTGCGCCCCTATCACGTTCCATAGCATTACGAAACGCGCGCCCGAACAGACTACTTCGCGTAGCGCTACATGTGCAGAAGCTCCGCCCCTGTAGCTTTCACTTCAGTGCCAAGAAAAGGTGCCCCGCCGCGGTGGTCTAGTGGCTAAGGTACTCGGCTGCTGACCCACAGGTCGCGGGATCGAATCCCGGTGGCGGCGGCTGCATTTCCGATGGAGGCGGAAATGCTGTAGGCCCGTGTGCTCAGATTTGGGTGCACGTTAAAGAGCCCCGGGAGGTCGAAATTTCCGGAGCCCTCTACTACGGTGTCTCTCATAATTATATCGTGGTTTTGGGACGTTAAACCCCACAAATCAATCAATTCAAGAAACGTTGTCGCCGAGCACAGTCAACAATTTTTGTGGCCCATGCCTGTTCATGACGATGATAGTTTCGTGATACGAGACGCAAGAAACACTTTGCTAAAGAGCTTTGCTGTTAAATAGTGATATCGCTTTGCTGCAGTGTGCAGAGAGCTTAGCAGCAGTGCTGAGAATCCTTTTTATTTGTTTAGTTTTTTTTTCTTTTCACACACGCCCGTGTGCATGAATTGCTTTAAGGGTCGCAGAGCCAGGTCCACTGTTTTGACCAGGACGCAAGACAGTGAGGAGCCTCATGTCTATGCAAATGGACGAGTTCAGCCTGTTTACGTTGAAAAAAAAAATATTATAGCAGCCAGGTCGATTGGTCTTATTCTCTCTCGCTAAGGGATAAGATATTCCTTCCGAGTATTTCGAAGGCTGGTTACAAGATACTTTGAAGCTTATATAAGTTAAATAATAAATGTATACCACCTTCGAGGAATCATACTTGATACCAAATTACTCTGAAAGAATTACACGGGATGCTTATGTTTGCAACTTCCTAAGACTGTTATCGTGAAAACCTAGTTGGACCAAAAGTGACGAGATTAATAATAATAATAATAATAATAATAATAATAATAATAATAATAATAATAATAATAATAATAATAATAATAATAATAATAATAATAATAATAATAATAGTTTTAAAATAACTTTCTGCTGGGCGAGCTGGTGCACGTTCATAATTGAGAGAAATGTTCAGCAAAATGGGCAGGGCCCAAATTTGCCTAAGCACATTATAGAATTATTGCCCTATAGGCTCTTGTGGACCACGCTTTTCTGACGTGCGGGTTATCGCCAGAAATGAAGACAGAACAGCCAGAGAACTGATGGAAGCGTTTTATATCGGCAAAAGATTACATGTGTGTTATAGCGGCCATATATAGTGCCGTATGCGAGAAAAGGTTTATTGGGCATGCGGTTAAAGTTTATTGAACGTGCGTTTAAAGTTTATTGAGCATGCTTTTAAAGCATGCGAAAAAAAAAGTTTATTGAGGATTCACCGATGTGAATATGTTCTGTGCGCACACAGTGACAAAGATACGCGTGTATTTCTGCAAGTAAATCTGTTGTTAGTGGCGTGCACTTCGAGAAAAAAATTTTGAGGCACAGTCTCCTTAATTCGCTGTCCGCCAAAATCGTTGACCCCGTAGATGAACTCTTGTAGGCGAGGCTTTCGAAAAAAAAAAAAAAAATCACCGTTCGGGGCAGCGGACGACGCGACGGCTGGCATTCACTTCCTTGATGACCAATGGCATCTTCGACACATCGCGCCGGTCGGACGATACGGTGTGCCGGTGCGATTCGAAGAAGACGCCGTTAAAAACTGATGACGCTGCGGACGCTGCAAGAGAAATTCAAACGCGCCGTTACAACACCCGCACAGTCTTGCAGCAAGGAGAACTTTATTGACTTCCAACCAAGGATAAAGTACATGACAAAAACATCGAGCTTCACGACTACAAAGGGTGCATGTACAATCAGGAAAGCACCACTACCGAGGTACAATGTATGTGGGGGAACTACCCCTCTATTTACTGTACAGCGCGTGGTGCTCCAGCAGGCTTAATCATGCACGGTGGTAGGTCTTCTCAACACGCGGTTGGAACAAGTAGCGACTTAGCGCTGTACAACTCTAGGTATTATTTCTTTTTGTCGCCTGAAACAATGCTGCTTTCGTACACGGTAAGTGCATGCCCGGAAGTACAAAAGAGGCCTTGAGGCTGGGGGGGGGGGAGGCAGGGGGGTACAAGGGAGTGGGGGGGGGGGTCTTGTCTCCCCCCAAATAAGGCATCAGCAACGATCTGCGCGTAAAAAAAAACTGACTGAAGGCGCCAATCAATGAAGAAGGCGCTATACTTGCAGTACCCGTTCTTGACATGCTTATATATCACGAGCAAATCTATAGGAGCGACAAACACAATATGCCGAGGTAGAATCTTGACCTCCTAAGAATCTCAATCGTACATCATAGGATGGGTGGACATTAACTATAGCCCTTATTAACCGTTTACAACTTTTACAATGCCTGACCAACTTTAATTGAACGACAAAATCTTTTGCTAACGAAATTCGTTGGTGGGCTTGTTGGATCATAACCTGAAGTGCCGGAGAACGCGGATTTGGCACAGGTAGAGAAAGAACACTTACGTACGGGACAAGCGCCTGTCCATTGCATCGGATATTGCATCGAGGACAGCTTGATTGGCTTCTTAATAAATAAATCCGCACCCACACTAAATATGCGCTGTACAGACACACTATATAGATCGCACTCAACGCCTGGCGGGTAGGCAGCAGTCCGCCACTGCGACAAAAGAAAGTCGGGGTGAGCTCTGCCAAAGTGGCGCCTATAAGACGAAGCCCGCTTGTGTGAAATTCCCGGCATAATTGGAATAAAAAATAACGAGTAACGTGACACCTTAGCTTGCCAAAAAATGTTAGCGCAAGTATGTTACCCATTACAATTCCGAAATGGTAACTATAGTACGTTGCCCCGCCGCGGTGGTCTAGTGGCTACGGTACTCGGCTGCTGAGAGAAAGCGCGCGAGAGAGGAAGCGCGCGACAGATCTCCTCAGCTCCGCTTGTACTTGACGGATTCTACTTAAAAAATTGCGGCAGTTGATTCGCGAGAAAATGTAAGCTCTGTTAATAATTGGATGAATACTTCGAAATGTGTTGCAGGGTCTCTAAATATTTGCAATTTAACTCGTTCAGTCTGTGCATCAACGCCGAAAAGCGTGATTTTGTGCATGTGTGTGGGGGGGGGGGAGGGGAGAGAGATGGGGGCGTGATCAATCCGTATATCCACTTGCCAGTATCGAAATAAAAAACCGGAGAGGTTTGGACGCGAGCGATAAGCAACATGATAACGAGGGAACCGAATTCTTAAAATGAATGAGTAACAAGGATGATAGCATGTGGGGTTTAACGTCCCAAAACCACCACATGATTATGAGAGACGCCGTAGTGGAGGGCTCCGGAAATTTCGACCACCTGGGGTTCTTTAACGTGCACCCACTGTCTGAGCACACGGGCCTACAACATTTCCACCTCCATCGGATATGCAGCCGAAGCAGCCGGGATTCAATCCCGCGACCTGCTGGTCAGCAGCCGAGTACTTTAGCCACTAGACCACCGCGGCGGGGCCGAAGCGCGACAGACGAAAGGTGCGACAGGATGCGCCGCTTTCTTGTCCTCTAACGTAAATTTCCCAACCTTGTTTACTTGGCAATACAATCTCCGATAGCGATGAAGTAGCCTGCATCTACACCCTTGTGTATAGTGGAATCGCGCTTGTTTTTCCCTCACGTAAGACCAGAACATGGACATCTTTTGGCGGTGTCACGGCGCAGTACCGATTTGAAAAGAAAATGGCTGAGTTAAGAGATTTATACTTTCGGTGTTATTGCCCCACTCCGCCGTCTTTTTTTTTTTCCTAAGCCGATCTTGCACTACATGTTCACACATCACCATCGCTTATGCAACCAACTCGCCAGAATTTTTTTTTTTCGGGGGAAGAGAGGAGGGGTGATGGAGGGTTCAGCCATACTTCATGTATGTCCGTGCTTCAATTTCTAATGCGCGTGTGTATACATACACATGTAAAATTGAAAAATTTCAGAAGGTTTGAACCTCCACCCCCCTCTTTTGGCTATGCCATCTGTAGCCCGCCCAGGATTCTATGTTGCTTCAATAGTGCAAAGCGTACACTTTCTATAGCCTCCTGCACTGTACACCTTTTCTTGGCAATGAAGGGAAAGCTACTGGGGTGGAACTACTGCACATGTACTCCTCCGCCAAGTAGTCCGGTTCGGCTCGCGTTTCGAATGACAGCTGTGTTCGAATAGTAATTCCCTGCATCCAGTATACTATACGTAAAAGTAGACAGCCATTTGTGAGGGAAACTCGTCACAAGTTTCTTCGTCGAGTCGTTGAAATAGCTGGATGGCAACGAGCGCTCGGGCACCCAAAGGTGAAGACGCCAATTAAAGTGTTATGAATATGTCATATGTGTGAATTACGTCTCTTTACGTCCCGTAGAAAATAAAGTGGTGTTGTTTTTTTATAATTTTCACATGGATAATATGGACGCAATTGTGGGACTATATTCTTCAGCTGTGGTACATGCCCAGTTTGGCTCTGTAGCCTTCTCTTCATTGCCAAGAAACGTTGTCGGCGAGTATGGTTAACTGGAATCTGTGCTCTGTGTACACTCACGAAAGACCACTCTGCATGAGCGTGAAGGCATCGTTGATTCTCTCCAGGTGCAGCCTGTGTGTAATCAGCTCGTCCAGTTTCAGCTTCTTGCTCAAGCAGAGGTCCGCCAGGTGAGGCACCTGGTCAACGCTCTTCCAGCCTGCGTCGTGGTGGTATACGCGCACATGCACGAAAGACCGTAATAAATGCACTTCTCATGACAAGAGGCGAGTTAATTTGATCTTTATGCAACGTATCAAAATAAAGTATACTGTGAGAAAGATGTTTATTTGACCCATGATGTTTTCTATATGTATACTCGTAGTATCAACCAACTCTAATTACCATCGAATGCGGTTTTTTTTTTCTCGCGAAACAAAGATTGGTGTCGTTGCCCTGGGGACTATAGGACACCGAGGCGCATTACGTCAAAGAAGGAGGAACGCGATCTTGAGAGCTTGGTAACAAAACACCAAGCTGTATTTGCCGTGTGTTATTTCATACAACATACGCAAATGAAGAAACTATAATATACTACTTTTTTGAGGGCGAAGCTCCTTAAGGCGTGGATCTCTAAAGCGGGTATGTGCCACAGGAGATGCGATAGGGGAGATGGCGGTACTTGGAGTGTTCACTAGATGGACGGACGGACAGGCAGACTAGAAGACGGACGTGCGGACGGATGGACGGACTCACAAACGGACGGACGTAAGCACGGACAGGCTGACGAACGCTTCACCCCACTCATCATTCACTCCGTGGATATGCTGTGTTTTTTATATATATATTATTGTATAGGGGCTGTGTGACAGCCAGTGCATGCACCTGAGGGCGGCAGCGCGAATATACGGTCATTTTGTGCAGGCCTCTTGTTTGTTGATAACTTCTATCGCGCAATGAATGCGGCGCACCAAAATGGAACGCGTTAAGGCGCACGTGCTTGCGTCACTGATTCGCTGTATTGTATACTTGATGGCTTGCACGCCGACCACCAACCTCCGAAGACGCATCCTCGCCAGGTTCTGCCGGCGGCGAGATGCGCGGGCAGCGTGCTGAGCAGGTTGCCTGTGGGAGTGGCGCCAAGGATGATGGACTTTCCCCAGCCATCGTGAGACGACTCGAAGGCCTCCCTCTGCAGCAAAGAAAGAAAAATAACGAGAGCAGTGACGTATAATTAACATAGCCAATTGGCGTTTAGACATTGGTGACTTGAAAATCTGTACAGTTTTGCGAATCGATGCCAACTCAGGTCTGTCGAAAAAATGGTTATTTGTTTCGCTGCACAGTACTCAGGTGACGCTAGCTGCGGAATAATTTCGAGCCTAATCGGGCATATATACCGTGTGCCTACGAAATATTTCGACACGCCCGGCAGTGCTGTCGTGCTACGGATGTGAGGCACCTCACTCCGATTTGCTACTTCGCTTCCTGTAAGCGGCATCGCCACCCACGCTGAGGATCAACCGAAAACAAGATATGCTTCAGTGAGGAAAGTGCATATCCCGTTGTGGAGTTCCGCATACTTTTAGAAAATAACGGGTCTGTGCGCTGCATTCCAGTCGTGCTGCGAACACATCACAACAGCAATCGAGTGTTAGTATATGCATATACTGGCAAAAACAGGGGACATTCTGTACTCCTTCCGAAGGCGCTTGCCGGAGTATGCGTCGACGTGGTTTATTTGAGTAGGCGATTTACAGCAATGGTTGCCTAATTGCGCTGTTAGCAGCCAAACGGGGCTACTTCTTGATTCTTTGGCCGTCAAACTTTCTGACTTTTGAGCGATGCTATATTTAGGATGTTTGTTTTTATTTTTATTAGCACTTCGAAACATAGAAGCTTATGTTTAGCGACAATACCACTTTGCCGATGTACGACACTCATGCTAAGCAGCGTAACTTCATGGCTGCATCTGCTTTTCAAATGTGTAACGTTTGGCTGTTCTCTCACCCCGCAAAAGTCGGGATAGTTGGATGTTTTCGCGCGAGAAAAGACGCCAGTCCAGGGCTTTGCGGGGGACGATTTGCCGTGCGATGGGTCCAAGAATTTCCCATACAGCTACTGACGGCTCGCTGTCAGGCCAATGAAAGCACTCAGTTCTCTTTGTGCGAATCTCCACCGTCTTTACCGCATATTGGTAAGCTGCACAATAGCGTTTTGTCCTTATACTGTGAAGAAACGCAGCATGATGAACAGGACACACCGAAAGGAAATGTGATACAGAAAGGTAATCGGTATGTGTATGTTTTTTTTTCTTTTTTTTTCTGTGAACATTATAATGTCTAGCTAGCTTTCCAACCAGCATGTGCATGCCTGCTGCTCACATATATATACACGCGCGTTGTCGTTTATCATTGTTGCAATACTTTGGCAATACAGGAGAGCCGTGATAGGAAGCTATTCCCAACTTGATTTTCTTTTCGCGTGGGCTGCCAAGCAGTCGCAACTTAGTAGCATTTCTACTTATACAGTGCTGTGAACATAATTGATTGTGTTCTATATAGCTAGTGAATGCTATAGTTTACAAATGGCGCTGTATAGTCATGAAACCACTATGACTGATCGGGCTAAGATCGTGAACAATTTTCATTATATGACATCGAAAACGCATTTTTTCCCTCACCTATTGCAGACCTGTCCTTCCTGTTAGTTCGTGATCATTTAAAAGCGATGCCGCCTCTATAGTACGTAAAGTGGTGAACAATCTCGTGGATTTCTCCTGTGTTCCACCAAACACTTGCCCACTTGGGGTCGAGCCGTTGTTTATATGAAAACAGCAGAGTGCGAATATCGCTTGCATGCTGAAAGGTGTGCAAAAACTATACGTATTACGTGAAATGTCCCATCCACAGCAGTATCTACGCTTTTATTTTTGCCTTAAATTCATGTATATGTGGCCACGAAGAGCGTTGTGATTGTCACAAACGACTCCAATTTTCGGATCATCCGTGGGCCCCATCTTCCAAGGAAGGGCGCTTTTGTGTTGTGAGGACGACATCCGGCGACTATAACGACCCAGCGTGGCGCCGGCTCTTCTTCCCTGCACCTGTACCGAAAGGGGCGGATCAGTCTCAAAAAAGGAAATTACCCCCAGATGGGACGGAAACAAGCGTACGCCCCGGAAAAAGTTTGCAAAGTCCAGCAAGAAGTGCGGTCGTCGGTGTCACGAGTCTCGCGTAGGCGGCGAGCATGGAGTGACCCGTGCACGTATTGAGACGGCTGCAATTCCAGGCACCCTCGTCGTCTACCAAACCGGCGAGATCTTCAGCGGCACCCGTCAACTCCCCTACGTGTACCAAGAGCTGGCCTGGTCCATATGGAACTTTTTATTGGGACTTTTTTTAACTGTTAATTTATTATAACCAGCTTTTTTTCTAACTATTTGTAGTTGTGTGCGCTGCGTCGCACTTAGAAATTCAAAAGCGCGATCATGATCATTCTGTAATTATTTCTTTGTATCCCTCTTTTATGATTTAGATCATGTTGTTCTTTTATTAATATTCCGCGTATTTGTTTTTTGTTTGTACCTCTTGTGGTGTTCTTTTAGAACATAGTTTGTTTTATAGCCGTTCTTTTTCATCGCGTATCAGTTTTCTTCCTCTGTTATTTTTGTTAACTCCTGCCTTTGCCTTGTTTTAATTAAATGCTTGTTTGTGTGTAATCCAACCTCCGTGTATGCTCTATGAGTGCGTCAGTCAGGCCCACACATCACCACACGTGCAACCCCGCACGGGTCGACCAACCTGCAAATAAATTTGAGATGTGCCACTTCGAGGCCTTTCAGGCGTCGCAGGCCGAAGCGTAAAGTGGAAGCCTGCGAGTCTGCCACACGTCGATGTTGGATCGGCGGGGCCTCACCTGAAGTGTGTGACAGTGATTAACAAACTTTATTTAATTGGTACAAAGATCTCCGCACCCATTTCAGAGTAGTAGGACGCCCAAGTTAGACGTCGGCCACGATTCTGTGGGCACCGGTGGCATATCTGTGCTTCGGAGCTGCGGCGTGCTTCCTCCCACCCACTGCCGCCTGGAAATTCACCCTGACCTCAGTGGGGGCCTTCAGGCATGGCACTTAAGTCCACCTTGTTAGTGGAATGTTCACACTTGTCCAAATAAATATCCACTCCACAGTGGTTCATCGTTACCGGACTATAGAGAACATGTATGTCTGCAGAAGGCGCCACGTCACCACCTGTCTTTTGTTGAATGACGCATACGCTAAAGAATACATTTTCCTGCTTAGCCTGTAACGCTGAACGATTTTTCTGTAACTGCTCACCTTTTCAAATCTTTCTTCTTCCTCCCGGCTCGACCAGAGCCATCGAGAGGCTCATTCTGTGAGTCATCAGGCTGTTTGGTGTGCAAGCTCATTCACGGGTAAAGAAGAGTGAGGACTTATATATATATATATTGTTAGCTGGTCTTTTCGTTCAGCTAATATTCTCAGCGCTATTTTAACGCAAAACTGCTTTATGCTGGGGGTTCACAACGACTCCACTGACGTATTTCCTGCCTGATATAACGTTGTAAAACATGTACTAACAGATTTCAAAGGAAAAAAAAACGAGAATAAAAAGTTCTGTCGCCCGGCGTCGAACCTACGACCTCTATCTCCCAGTACGGGGTGCGCAATCACTAAACCACAAAGCATACGTCGGCCGGCTTCCTAACGGCGAGCTATTTATATACACCATAAACCGTTGGCAGTCATCGGAGCTCATCAACTTCAGCACTTTTTCGTCATCTAGTAGAGAGATAGTGCGAAGGGCGTGCGTTGGGCGCGCTCTACGCATTGAAAAGCGCGCGCGTCTCCACGTCACGTGGTCGCCCGTACGCGCGCGCTTATCTCGATCTTCGGGTGCTTTGTAGACCTTGTGCTTCCGCCGTAAGTTTGCTTTGAAGTTGCCGTGCCCCGTATTCACAAACGCTCCTCGACTCGACTTTCACCCTTCACTTGACATAGTTGAGCACATGCGCCGCTGCTCGGCTGAAAATGGCGCTGCGCTACTCGAGAATAGCAGCAAATTATCACTGATATGCAGTGACTTGCCCTGCCTAGAGGTGGTGCTCCCGTCGGCTTTCTCAAGTGAAGGTGTAGCGTCGAGTGAAGGAGCGTTTGTGAATACGGGCAGCAGTGCTTGAAGAGAGAACGAAGGTCGCTTAGCTCGCTGTGGCGGCCAAGTTTACGAAAGGAGCGCGCTGCCGACACAGGAAGTAAGAATTGTGGCAGTTGTTTGAGCTCGTCGTGTGTATAATTGTGCATTCGTGTCGTGCGTCTTTCTTTCTGTTTGAGCATCTCGTGTCGAGGGTCGAGCTGTGACAGTTGTCAGTCTGCGCTCGACCTCTGAATGCTCACTTCGTGCGGGCTTTCTGCCTGAGGTGCGCGCTGCAAGTTTCCAGCTGCTTGCAGTTCTTCGCGTGACATTACAATTTGTGGTTGTATATAGCATTCACTCCTTCACTCTTGTGTTGAAACAATGCACAATAAATGCTCACCTGTCTCAGACACATTTCACTTTCGTGTTATACTAGTGCATGGATCAGCCATGTTTTCATTTTTTGTATCGGTGAGGTTACCAAACATTTCCTTAACTCGGAAGGGATATTCTTTCTGGATCCAAGCTGATTTACGTATTTTATGCTCAGTTCCTTTAGCACACTTCTTCCTGTTTTACTCTGCGTCAGGCTTTCATAATGCCGGATAATCTGAGCTTCTATAAGCTCCTCTGACGTGCTGTGAAGCCCTTATTGAAGTTATTTCTTATTAGACGCAGTTATTTGAAGTCCGATCGGAAGTTTCACAACTCGATTACTGATTTTCCCAATCTTTTCTCTCTCGGCAACCTGCAGTCTTAGGTGCGAAACGCACACAGGCGCGCACATGAAAGGGGTATAGGGAGTGCGGCCGAACCCCTAAAAGGGGGGGGGGGCGCCGATTCTGCCCCAGACATTAACCTAATCACGGGGGGGGGGGGGCACCGTGACGAACCTTCGCCCCCTCTGAAGAGGAACTTTGAGCACCCTTTCGCCTTTCTGCGCCGTTCATGGGCCACAATTCATCCTCAATTGAGCGTTGTATTACTCTCTAGAAGATAGCGTCTTCCCTTCAATCTCCACAACGTCCACTTGGTAGGATTTGAACAAGCCGTGGGCCCGACTTATCACCTATTGCCGCCGTGTCAATGGCCCAACGATGGCGTCGCTAGGCCGGCGTCGTAGTGGGAACTTTAAAGACGTGTTACGGCTCGAGAAATCACAAGTTACGATGGTCTTGATTAGTGTGATTGTCCTTATTCCGCCACAAGGATAAAGAATAGCGAGAGCCTATTTGAGTGAAGCTCGACTGGCTTGGCCCTGTAGCGTATATATGCTCCGCAGAGATCGAAGAAATACAAGGGGAACACAACGTGAATGACTGCTGAGAAAAAAATATTAGCAATGACATATTCTAACTCATCGTCATCATTATCCTCATCATTAGCCTGACTACGCCAACTGCATGCAGGGCAAAGGCCTCGCCCACGTTCCGCCAATTGTTTCTCCCTATACAAAAAACGAAACAAAAACAAACAAACGAATATATATGTATATTTTTTTTCTTTGAATATTCTTCGGCCACATTTGTCACATGGCATATTTGCATTTGGATACTTCAGGGCTACATTGAAGTCCTTTCGGCGGCTTTTGTTGACACTATCTCACAAATCTGGAGGTTTAAAATCGAGGGCGTCCATTTAGGCTTTACAACGCTTGTTTTAGTACTAATGACTTGAAGCAATCTGAAATAATTCCTATGCATAAAAAACGACACCTTATTAGAGGCATATATTGATTTTGCTTTGTTTATTTAGGTATTCCAAAAAATCTAATTGAACAGCACCCTTCTCATTGCTTGCATAACTTGTACCCATTAACAAAGAGGGCCCCGCTTTTCCTCGCCCAAAATAAATAAATTATCACTGTTATCTTCTTTGTTTTAGTATTCGCTGCAGTATACCACTCCTACACAGTGTCGAAGATGAAATTTCGTTGCTCGATCACTTAAAGCAGGTATAGACGGTATTAACAAGGCTACGTGGCTTGAGGGCTGCCGCAACCCTGTGTTTGCGAAGTATTTGGCGAAGTCGCACGGTATAGCTGAAGCTTTTCTGTGGCTCATCATTTACACAATAACTTGTTCAAATATAATATCGGCAATCCACGTTTGCGTGGCGGTTAGTTCGCCACAGACCGACGACATGTCGGCAAGATCTGGCTGCGCGAAGTATATAAAAAAGCAAACGCCATGCAAAGCGAGCACGTACAGAGTCGCGCCCAGTATGAATTGCAACATGCTGCCCGTGGTCAAAACGGCGCCAACACTGCACGGTGGTGCCGAGATAGAAAACAGTCAGTGAGTTGAACACTGTTTCGACAACTGGCAACAGCAATGCCAGTCGTTGGTTTTACGAATGGTTTCGCAATGGTGATGCAAATTTTGTGGAATTTGCAAAGTTTACACGGCAGGGTTCGGATCCGGCCATCTTGATTTGATTGATATGTGGGGTTTAACGTCCCAAAACCACCATTTGATTATGAGAGACGCCGTAGTGGAGGGCTCCGGAAATTTTGACCACCTGGGGTTCTTTAACGTGCACCCAAATCTGAGCACACGGGCCTACAACATTGCCGCAGCCGGGATACGAACCCGCGACCTGCGGGTCGATCCGGCCATCGTGTTGCAATTCATATCGAGCGCGACACCGTTCATGTAAAATATGTAGTGGTTGCCCTCCGCAGTGTTGGGCGATGCTTACCATTGTGTGGACGTTGCCGATGCATTCGAACGTGATGTCTAGCCCGCCGTTCATTTTCTCGGCCATGTACTGCGCCACGGGCTTGGGCAGCGTGTTCGGATTCACGCACTCGGTGCAGCCGAACTCTTTGGCTGCGTGCAAGGACAAGCGTGTGAGAAAACAGGTATGTGCGGGTTGGCTTGCTAGGAAATCGTACGTGTATATAGTTGCAGTGGTATATGACTGGATGCTTTAGTTGGAGCATGTACTATCGTGAGCAATATGAGCCCGAACACGCGAGCGTGAGGGAAATGGCTTCAAAACCGAGATAACGCGATACATTTTGTTTTGTTTTTTTGCCTGTTTCTGCGGGATGGTTTGGAAAGGCTAGACGCGGTAGAGTAGATGAGCACAATGAGTGCGCGAACGCGTATACGAGCGTTCCACGGTGGTCGTCTGCTAGATGCGCCGACCGTGGGGACACGAACGCATGCGAGACGCCAACACATTAGCCCCGCATCTCGTTGCAATTCACGGGAGAAAAATGGAAAAAAAAAAGACCCTCACATTCTCTTATTGCGTATCGTTATTTATTTAGAGTTTTAATAATCTCTTCAAGCAACAAATTACATAAACTACGCATGTTGTGTTAAATAATTTTGGCCATGTCACGTGGTATAGTGTTGACAACCGTCAGAGCAGAGTCGCCTACGTAGAGGACCAACGTCATTGCATTGCCGTGTACGTAGGGCCATTCATACGTACACGTCATGCCTTCATTCTCTAGGAGTTCGCCGGCAGAGGGGAGGAGGAGCAGCGTTAATCTTGAAATTCGACCCATTTCCGCGGCGCGTAGCGTTGCAAATTTTGGCAAACGTGATCACAAATGCCTCGTCTACGCATTGCGCTTGTCAGCTCAAAATCGTCAAACCTGGTGAGTGGCCCTATAAGTATATATGCCTTTCGAATTCCCGACTTGAGGGTAATTGTTTCTGTGGATAGTTGTGAGATGCCACATAAAATGTCACACCCATTCTTTAGAACCCCAAATATCGCATGTAGTCTGAGGCATTCATCGTACAAAAAAGGCACGCGGGAAAAAGGGGGGTGGCCGCAAAAAAGAGGTGAAGAAGGCACATCATGCACGCTCGCGCCATGACCTTAAAGGTGCCGATAGTTATAGCGCGAGAACAAAACGACGACACAGAGACAAGAAGGACACGAAAGACACGAGCGCTATCATGCCATTCCAACTAGCCCAAGCTGCCACACTTGAAGGTGCGTCGCGTAACGCGGTCGCTTTCTTTCGGCGTTATTGTAGCACGCGCTAAAGTTGCTACTGTGTAACATCATGCACTATATAGACGATCTTACGTTCAACACATTGGCGCTGCCACCTTGGGCTCTTGAACGAATGTTTTTTTTTTTTGTACTTTTTGTACCGTTGTATGCGTCAACCCCTGTTTTCACGCGTTTGCGGTAGCAGTTCTCGTTCAGTTAAAGATACAAAGCGGCAGGGTTTTAGCCCAGTATGAGTGCACCGAAAACAACCCGCAAAATAGCCGAGCATGCGGTGACACCCCATGGAAGGCGACACCCCACAGCAAGAAACGCATCAGTCAATAGCTTGCATCAGTCAATGTGCATGACGGCCCTCCGAAGAGCGGGCCTCCAACGGAGGACGAGCCACGCGATGGCTCGCGTCAGTGGTGAGGCACCCACCTCTCGGGAACTTGGACTCGTTGGTGTCGACGCCGATGATGGTCTTGGCGCCCCGCTCCTTGGCTCCCATGGCGACCGAGAGGCCGGCTGCGCCCAGGCCCCAGATGCCCACTCGGCTCTCCTTGGTGATTTTGACGGCGTTCATGGCGGCGCCGTAGCCGCGCGCCACAGGACAGGCCAGGAGCCACACCTTGTCCAGCGGCGCGGCCATGTTGATCTGCGCAGTTGCTCAGGGTTCAGTTTACACACACACACACACACACACACACACACACACACACACACACACACACACACACACACACACACACACACACACACACATACATATATATATATATATATATATATATATATATATATATATATATATATATATATATATATATATATATATATATATATATATATATATATATATATATATATATATATATATATATATATATATATATATATATATATAATGGAAACAAGTGTATACCCAAGGGCTCGTGTTTCCGTGTTTTGACACAATATTAATGAAATACCTAATAGACAATAATGCCAAGGAAAGTATAAGGGAGGTTATTAGACCGAATTTTAAGGTAAATGTGAAGAAAGAAAAGTGGGTGAAAAGATAACTTGCCGTGGGCAGGAACCGAACCCGCGAGCTTCTAATAACGCATTTACCTCACAATTCTTCCTAACAACCTCCCCTATACTTTCTTTGGCATTATTGTCTGTTATACACACACACACACACACACACACACGCATATATATATATATATATATATATATATATATATATATATATATATATATATATATATATATATATATATATATATATATATATATATATATATATATATATATATATATATATATATATATATATATATATATATATATATATATATATATATATATATATAGCGTGGGGTGCGGCGATGGCGTAGTGGTTAGAGCATCCGCCTCGCATGCAAGAGGTCCGTGGTTCAAATCCCGGTACCGCGCAGTTCCCAACCGGAAAAAAAAAAATCCGCGTGTTGATGGAACTGCATTAAGAGGCCTGGGGTGCGGCCTCACCGGCAAACACCGCCGAAAACGCACTCCCTCACCAGAGAAGGATTGGCCACCCTGGTGCAGTATCCGGCCACTACCTCCCACATGCTTACGTCAAATAACTCACGGCCCTCAGTCCCCAGCAGCTGCGAAGCAACTGACCACGGCGGCGGTCAGATCTGCAACGCAGCAGAGGGTGCTAAGAATCTCTGGATCCGGACAGGCCGCCATTGGAACCTGAACTTGGCAACGTTTAATGCTAGAACCTTATCTAGTGAGGGAAGTCTAGCTGTACTATTCGAGGAGCTAGAGGGTGTTAAATGGGATATAATAGGGCTCAGTGAGGTTAGGAGGACAGATGAGGCCTATACGGTGCTACAGAATGGGCACGTCCTTTGCTACAGGGGCTTGGCAGACAGAAGAGAACTGGGAGTGGGGTTCCTAATTCACAGAAACATAGCTGGCAACATAGAGGAATACTATAGCATTAATGAAAGGGTGGTAGGTATTGTAATTAAACTGAATAAAAGATACAAGATGAAGGTAGTACAGGCTTACGCGCCTACATCCAGCCATGATGACGCTTCAGTTGAAAGCTTCTATGAAGACGTGGAATCGGCAATGAGTAAGGTAAAAACACAGTATACTATAGTGATGGGCGACTTTAATGCAAAGGTAGGGAAGAAGCAGGCTGGAGACCAGGCAGTAGGAGATTATGGCGTCGGTACTAGAAACGCCAGAGGAGAGCTACTAGTAGAATTCGCAGAACGCAATAATTTACGGATTTTGAATACCTTCTACCGGAAACGAGAAAACCGCAAGTGGACATGGAGGAGCCCTAATGGCGAAAATAAGAACGAAATAGACTTTATAATGAGTGCACACCCTGGAATCGTGCAAGATGTGGAAGTGATTGGCAAGGTACGATGTAGTGACCATAGAATGGTACGGTCTCGAATTCGCCTAGACTTGAAGAAGGAACGGCAGAAACTGATACGCAAGAAGCCAATAAATCAGCTAGCACTGAGAGGGAAAGTACAGGAATTCAGAGTGTCGCTGAAGAACAGGTACTCGGGTTTTAGAGAGGAAACCAACCTTAGCGTAGATACAATGAATGATAATCTGACGAGTATCATTACGGAGTGTGCAGTGGAAGTTGGAGGCAGGGTAGTTAGACAGGACACTGGCAAGCTTTCCCAGGAAACGAAGAACCTAATTAAGAAGCGTCAAATCATGAAAGTGTCAAGTACAACAGACAAAATAGAACTGGCAGAGCTTTCGAAGTTGATTAATAGACGTAAAGTATTCGATGTAAGAAGGTATAACATGGAGAGAATTGAACACGCTCTGAAAAACGGAGGAAGTGTCAAAGCATTGAAGAGGAAACTTGGAATAGGCAAAAGTCGGATGTATGCACTAAGGGACAAAGAAGGCAAAATAACTACCAATATGGATAGGATAGTTAAAATAGCGGAGGAGTTTTACAGAGATCTGTACAGTAGCCGAGACAACCACGACCTTAATACTATAAGAACTAGCAGTAACCCAGATTACACCCCACCAGTAATGATAGAAGAAGTCAGGAAAGCTTTGGAGAGCATGCAAAGGGGCAAGGCTGCTGGTGAGGATCAGGTAACATCAGATCTGCTGAAAGATGGAGGACAGATTGTGTTAGAAAAACTAGCCACCCTGTTTACGAGGTGTCTCCTGACGGGAAGGGTACCAGAGTCTTGGAAGAACGCTAACATCATCTTAATACATAAGAAAGGAGATGACAAGGACTTGAAGAATTACAGGCCGATCAGCTTGCTCTCTGTAGTATATAAGCTATTTACAAAGGTAATTGCTAACAGAGTAAAGAAAACATTAGAATTCAATCAACCAAAGGAACAAGCAGGATTTCGAACAGGCTACTCAACAATTGACCACATTCATACTATCAATCAGGTAATAGAGAAATGCTCAGAGTATAACCAACCCCTATACATAGCCTTCATAGATTACGAGAAGGCGTTTGATTCAGTAGAAATATCAGCCGTCATGCAAACACTGCGGAATCAGGGCGTAGATGAAGTATATATAAACATTCTGGAAGAAATCTACAGGGGATCAACTGCTACCATAGTGCTTCATAAAGAAAGCAACAGAATACCAATCAAGAAGGGTGTAAGGCAGGGGGACACAATTTCCCCAATGCTATTTACCGCGTGCTTACAGGAGGTTTTCAGAAGCCTAGAATGGGAACAGTTAGGGATAAGAGTCAATGGAGAATACCTTAGTAACCTGCGCTTCGCCGATGACATTGCATTGCTGAGTAACTCGGGGGACGAATTGCAACTCATGATTACGGAGTTAGACAAGGAGAGCAGAAAGGTGGGTCTTAAAATTAATCTGCAGAAAACGAAAGTAATGTACAACAACCTCGGCAAGGAGCAGCGCTTCGAGATAGGTAATAGTGCACTTGAAGTTGTGAAAGACTATGTCTACTTAGGGCTGGTAATAACCGCAGAGCCGAACCACGAGATTGAAGTAACTAGAAGAATAAGAATGGGGTGGAGCACATTCGGCAAGCACTCTCAAATTATGACAGGTAGTTTGCCACTATCCCTCAAGAGGAAGGTATATAACAGCTGTATCTTGCCGGTACTTAGCTACGGAGCAGAAACCTGGAGACTTACAAAGAGGATTCAGCTTAAATTGAGGACGACGCAGCGAGCAATGGAAAGGAAAATGGTAGGTGTAACCTTAAGAGACAAGAAGAGAGCAGAGTGGATTAGGGAACAAACGGGGGTTAAGGATATTATAACTGAAATCAAGAAGAAGAAATGGACATGGGCAGGGCATGTAGCGCGTAGACAGGATAACCGCTGGTCATTAAGGGTAACTGACTGGATTCCCAGAGAAGGGAAGCGGGTTAGGGGGAGACAGAAGGTTAGGTGGGCAGATGAGATTAAGAAGTTTGCGGGTATAAATTGGCAGCAGCAAGCACAGGACCGGGTTAACTGGCGGAACATGGGAGAGGCCTTTGTCCTGCAGTGGACGTAGTCAGGCTGATGATGATGATGATGATGATGATATATATATATATATATATATAGGGAAACTGTGCCATCAGAATCCAACCTCAAATCAAATCCACCCCCCCTGCTATGGCCTCAGCGGCTCTGCATTGTGCAGATAGTGGCTTGTGGGAACGCGTGGTTCGAGCTAGTATACCGAAAAATAAACGTACGATTTCTAGATATACACGTGAATATCCGCTTCCGCAGTCGTATATCAACCAAATTCGGGCAATAACGTAACCCTATCAAGCGTGTTACAATGCATTATTTTGCTAGAGGCGTGGGCCGGGAATGAAAAAAAAAAAAAAGGCGTGTCATGCGGCATCGTATTAACAAGATTTCACGGCACATGACAGTCAAAACTTGCCTGGTCTAGTGGAGACTGGGACGGAAGCTTCGTCCGGACGTGCGGCCTTTGGCATGTTCAGCGGAAAAGAAAAAGTGTCCGCCGCTGTCTGCGTACCAGTCGCTGCCGGGTCGCACTGCTCCGTGCCCTAGCCAGACCACTGAGCCAGTCCGAAAGGTATGCCCATTGTTCGTCGTTAAGCGTAACCATGAGCCCTCGGCGAAACGCCGATCCGCGGGAGAGTGGCGCGGAGGAGGCGCATGCTGGGTGACATTCGAATCGACGTCCCGGGGGCCGTATTGGAGCATGTGTCGATTAGGTGTTTTAGTGTTTGTCGACTCTTGCTGGACTGATACCGCCTTTCGCGCATATTTAGTTGCAAAATAAAGTTTTGAACAGACTGCTAGCAGCAACGTTTGCACACGAGAAACGTTGGCTAGCCGTGAATTCTGTCCATCCTGTGGCAAGACCCTGCCCCCCCCCCCCCCCCCTCGGTTCACACATGCTTTGCAGCTTATGTATGTTTATTTTGACTGCACTTTTCGGAAATTTACTCAGTAATAGTATTTTCCTCATTACTGCTTTCGAAGCTTATTTTCTTAATATAGCGTGAGAGCGCATTTTGTTGTATATAGCATGCAGTATTGCATACATTCGTTTCCTTTAGATTGTACATTTAGTTTTCTGTTACTCTTTCTTTATTTTTATGTCTTCACCTAGAGAGTAAAGGCCTTGTCACGAAGCTATCACCATTGTAATTCGTTGGTGTTGCCACTCTGTTTCCAGTGAGGCAGCAAAAGGAAATGTATGCCGCAGTCCGCTTTCAGCGCCTATACGAACAGGCGCGCTTATGAGGTGTGGCACTTGACAGCTCATTTATGGTGAATAGCTTCTAATGGAGGCTGAAAGCAAGGCATGTGCAGTGCCGCGGTTACAACTACGTATTGTCCACTTAGACAATGGACCCGTACTCCATACAAGAGAACTCTCTCACTGGGGCAGTTTTGCAGTAACTCTGTGCGCTCTGTTAAACCTTTGAGATTATTACCTCCTAAGTTGAAGGGATCGTTACATGCATTTCCACTAGAAACAAAAAAAAAAGCTCTGCATCACCACAGTCCGCATCAGCTGATTTCAAACCTGCATTATGCCTACAGGCTGTGAAAAAGGCTGCTTTAGTTAACGCAGCGCCTGTGGCCTCCAAGCTTACGCTCGCGACAAAATGCAGGATTGAAAAAGCCCGCCTTTTTTGGCACAAAGCGTTACCTAACCAAAAGGTGCCGCCATCTCTTGGCGGCCAGTCGAACTTTTAGTCTGCCCCTCTCTTTCCTCTTTTGACCCACTGAATTCGTCCACGGTACGGCGGGTGGTGCCAACACCACCTAGATAAAATGAGCTAGAATCTAGCTCACCTTAACCTAGACTACAGATTGGCGGTGCACTAGTATTCCCCCCCCCCCCCCTCCTCGCACCTCCTCGGCTCGTTGTAGCGTACTTCCTGCCCTATCTATTGAAATCTTGCCGAGACTCGTGGTTCCATTCAAAAGCGAGCCGGGCGAGCAATCCTTTCGCTTGCACATGAGCCCTCGCTTAGAGAAGACACAGCCGCGTTTGCGAGCGGTTCTTCCTGTACGAGTGTTTATTAACTCATTGAAACTCGTTTGATGACCGACAAGATTACCGCGAGTTTCTCACCAGCTTGGTTTTCCCAGCTGGCAAGTGCTTGCCCAATAGGTGCGGGATATTAACACGCACGGGAGATTATAACGCGTATAGCTATAGTCTACTATATTTCAAAAACAAACAAACGTATCACACTTGTAAGCGTTTATACATTTAAAGAAAAAAAAAACATCTCTAATTGTAGACATTCTGAACAGTTTCAGAGAAATACCAACCCTGGAAGTGCACCTTTCCAAATACATGAGGATTTAAAGGGTAGTAAACACTACCTAATTAATGCGTCACAGGGGATGCAAGTTCACCGTTTGCTTAGTTGTGTGATGAGAACGACAGAAAACGAGGCCGAAAGCAGTGTCATCTTAAGCGTTTTTACCGATAACGAAGCGATAACAATGTCTGGCGAGGCTTTGGAATTGGGTCATCATTGACTGACCTGCTGGCGAAACCCAGATCCAGAACGCTGTAAATTGGGCCCTTCTATAGGACTCAGTTGATTCCAAATTATAACTGAATAAAAAAAAAAAAAAACACTACGTGAAGAAAAAAAAAATTATGGAGGTGCGGGGTATCGATCCCCGTACCTCTCGCATGCTAAGCGAGCGCTCTACCATCTGAGCTACACCCCCTTTTTTTTTTTTTTCCTTTATTTACCTGAGCTACACCCCTAACGGATCTTTCGGGAGAATTTGTTCCTATATAAAGGTGTCATAAAAAAAAGTTTTCTTGGTGTGACAGAGGTGTGGCAGTTTGGGCTAGTTCGTATGACATGACAATAGTTATAGCGCGAGAACAGAACGACATCCTGATCGGGCTATATTGCTCTGTCGCGATCAGCAGTGACGACAGCGTGACACCGGTATTTAGAATTTTACGAAGGTCGTGTCCTTCTTTTCTCTTTGTCGTCGTTCTGTTCTCGCGCTGTAACTATCGTCATGGCGTGACACGTCACGGAAGAAAATTCATCATGTTACTACATGGTTACTTTTGATCACGATCGAAGTTCTCGATCCCGATTGGCTCTCATACGCAAGCTACATACGGGAGCCAATCACCGTTGGGAACTTTGATCCTGATCGGGCTATACATATTGCTCTATCGCGATCAGCAGTGACGACAGCGTGACACCGGTATTTACAATTTTACGAAGGTCATGTGGTTGGTGCAGAACGTTCCTTATTAGTAGTTCGCGGGAAATTTGAATACCAAGCACTCTTTGGAAGTCTTGCGACGGAGCTTCGGTTTTGTGTGGGCCAGGGAGTTTTGTTTGCTAAAACGGTGCATGAATAAGACTAAAACGGGAACGTCTGATCACAGCAACATCTATCACCTAGGGGTGTAGTTTGCGCATACAGGCGTTTGCATACAGGCGTGGACGGCGAGCCCGGTTACCCATGTGCCGGGGGCAAGGGTAGGCTGTAGTAGCTCTAGCAAGGGCGACTTAGAGAGCCTACATACGCAACGACGAACAAAACGACGACACAGAGACGCGCTATAACTATCGTCATGCCATACCAACTAGCCCAAGCAGCCACACTTCTAAGCAACGACGAAGGCGCGGCGCGGCGTATGTAGGCTCCTTAGGCCGACTCTAGCTACGGCGCCCTCTGGGGAAAAGAGGAGAAGGGGGAAGGGGAAGTTGGAAGCGCATTTTTTCTACCCTCACCCAACCCCTCATTAATTTTTCAGGAAAAAAATGTACACGGTAATGGTGTCTGTTTCGAGTTTGGAAATGCGGATAGTCATTCGCACGCGCTTCATATATTTCATAAAATGCATTGCCAAGTCAAGTAATCATCCAGCGTTATGGCACGTAACGCGCAAGCACTAGATATTTACGCGGATACACCGTATATGTACGTCGTATTCGTTCGTTCGTTTTTCTTTTTTCTTTCGGCAATGCGCTTGAACTGGTCTTTTACCCTTTTCAGCTCGTTTCAAACTAATTAAGGGACGATGCGCGTGGTAGAGGTCATTGGAAATGATTTAGACCATGTGGGCATCCACCATTTGCCGGCTAAATTTGTTCCACACACGAAGTATTCTGTTGAATGAACCTAGGGTACGTAAGCTTCCAATTTCGACCATAGCCATTTGACTAACTTGTTTTGTGTGCTTTCTTCAATTAACAGTTTGTACCAAACGACACTTGCCCTCTTCATTCCTGGGAAAACGCTAAGATGGGCACTGAATTAAGCCTCTGGGCCAAAACCATGGTAGAATAGCGCTTTTGCAATCCGCCAGTCTGAATACACTGCTGGCGCTATATCAGGTACTGAACACCCCGACACCGCACGACTAGTGATTGAGAACGTAGATATAAAGACTGTGGAGTGCAAAGTATATTGTTTCCAGATCTTAAAGCATTTCACCGGAATTAAGCAAGTGCGTTTTCAGGCGCACCTTTTATCCAGAATTAATCCTGAGCGCGCTGTCTCGACACTGATGCTGTACGATGTATACGGCCTCGTGATTAATTCTTAATCTCGGTAAACCACAAAAGGAATTCTGCACATTTTCACAACTTAGGTACGCACGGGATTGGGGTTTCGAGCACTCCAAATGCGAAGGACATGTTGCATATTTGCAGTACTTACCTGAATTCCTTGAAAATGCAGTGTTCCTTCACCTACCACCATTCGTCTACGTAAACGTATCGAGACGATAAGTCATTTCACGCGCTTACAGCGGCACAGATGCGTCTTCGAGTCACCTATAGCCTTGGCCCAGTTTTAGTTTGTGCTGTACGAGAAGGGTCAATTTATTGCTCAATTCGAACTTCGCTATGTTTAACTCAGTGAGTGTACAAGAGTATTGATCGCTTTATACGACTGAACAAAAGCGTTGGTTCCTGTTTAAATAAATAAATAGAACTGTTACTCTATTTGTAATTTCTTGCCTGATATGCAAACCAATTCAAATAACAGAGCCCACATTTTCGTTAATGTAACTTTATTAAACCAGCAGAGGTCACGAAGAACAACAACAACACAGAGAAGACTCCGGGGTTCAGATAGTCGATCACAAAAAAAAAAAAAAAAAAAAACCATCTGTAGGTCTGTCATCGCGCGTCGCAGAGAGCCCGAGCCCGGCTGACCTCGACTGTTTGCGCAAGCTGACAAGTTTCCCACGACGCCCTCTCGGGGTTTCGATTGCACAAGCTTGTGAAAGACATCCATCACACTCGCAAATTAAAGGCAGACGTATACGCAGTCCAAGCACCGCGAGCTCTTGACAACTGTTACGACATACATATTTTATTTGAGCGATAACTTCAGTATAGGGGGAAGGGGGGGGGGGACTACACCTACGATAACGGCGAATCAACTGAAATTAGGAATTAGACTTAGCTCACACGCTGCTTAAGTAGCACGTTTGCAATTGCGAGCATGATGTCCCCTTTGGCACGAAACCCGAGACTGAAGCTCCGGGTTCAAGATATGTGCTCCTCAAACTTCTTTTCCCCAGCTTTGCTTTCTTTTCCCTACAATGCTTTCTGCACGTCAAGGTGCTTATAGTGCAGGACGTACATTTCGAAATGGGTGCTATTTTACGCTCGCAATCCCGAACAACGCACATCAAATTTTCGCACTTTTTACCTGTGCATTAATAGAAGCAACCAATTAGAAATTTAAGATGACAGATTCACTTAAGTGTACCAGATGTTGTCGCAGAACTTTCCATTTCTGGCGCAGCTATGCTTTCTGACGAGATGCAACACCAATGCCATTGGGCTTTTAAATTAAAATTTTTTTTTGAGCCAGTAGGCAATGATAATTGGAACACCTTGTATATATGAACACAAACGGCATGGAAAGATACCTTAACTACGTATAACACATATTCCTTCAGTGTAATTGTTATTCCTAAGCAAGAGTATTATATATTACGTAAGTGTTATACATAAAAACTAGGTATATATAAGCTTATTTCCTTCTTTGGAACATACATTAAAATGAGATGAGCCCTGTACACACACGAGTGACGCAGCTGCTTGGCTGCTCCATTGGAACTTGTCCTTCATCCGACCGCGCCGCGCGAGATCGCAGCGACCCGTGCGGCCGCCTCGTGTATCACATTTCTATATGACCCGTCGAAAGGAACACACGCGAGAAAAAAATATATATATTTTTTTTTTGTTCCGGGTATCACGCAAAGCGCTTCGTCGGTGACGCTAAGTTACTTCGCAAGCACATATACACCCATAAACTGGCACACCTGCGTTCAAACTGCGTCACTGGTCCCACCACTTTTCACGGAATGTAATAAAAGTTCTCAAGGACGATAACCACAAATGGAGCAATGGACGTCTTGACGCTGATACTATACGGCTCGTTTACTATAGGACGGACGAATCAAAAATAGAGAGAGGGGGGGTGGGGAATGCCACGAACGCGAACTCTTCAAATATCATCTTACATTCTTGAATATTTGCAGGCCACATTGCGTGGCAGGACATCTGGACACGAGCGCGAGGCTAGAAATGATCGAACTATAGTGCAACGGATACGGGCGCACTAACACCGGAGTAAACGACGCTACTACAAGCCTCATAATGCTCACAATCTGGGGTCGGTCCAAGAGAGTTAGACTAGAAGCAACGTGGAAAGGAGGCAGAAATCGAGACTGCATGCCTAGCTCGTGGCGCTAACAAACGCAGATATACCAGCATTCTAGTGTACTGAAGGGGCCGCGCACAGTACATTACGCACTCTAAGAAAAGACCGAGTAAAAGGGGCGTCTTTTTGTCCTATAACGATAATCGTCACATATCTTGCGTAATTATCGCCGCGCGCCCAGTACTTTCAGGTCACGAACGACATGCGCGTTATCAGAGTGACATCGCGTTCCCGATATGAAAGTGGCCAGCTCTGAGCTTTCAAGAAAGGAAGCGCAAGCAAGCCGGATGACGATTATTGTTGTCGGACAAAAAAGACCCTTTTTACTCGATATTTTCGTAGAGCGCGGTTGCGCATTCGGCCCGCAGCAACCATTTACTCCTCCAGCTGGAGCGCTTTCAGGCAAAGCTCGACGTGCTCGGCCAAGCCCGGTTTGCCCGGGGCTCGAAGCAGGACGTGCCAGCGGGCGTCCAGGAAACGCGACGGCAGAACTGACGGCTGAACGTGCAGCTGTTCGGCGCGCAGCGCTCGATCCGGCTCGGCCTTGCGGTAGAAGAGCACCTTCTTCACCGGGTCGTCCTTGCCGCAGCCCCAGTGGATGTTGACCAGATCCACGACGAGGTCTTCCGCCTTCGGCTTGACGTGTTCCGGAAGCGCCGCCATGATGGCCGCGCGCATCGTCTCCTCGCTGCTGCCGACGCCGCGGTCGCTCTTGGAGACGCTGCCCAGGAAGCGGTACAGCGGACAGGGCCTGCGCGACCGGGTCTCCAGCGCCCTCCACAGCTCCTGCGCCCGTAGCACCTCGGGATGCTGCATGGCGTCGGCGCGGCGCACGGAGAGCTCGACCCAGGCGTCGGTTAGGGCGACGAAGGCTTCCACCCGCTGCGGGCTGGCGTCCGGCTGTCCGGCCTCGTGCGTCGTCCACCACAGTCGCAGACGGCCGCCGCCGTTGGGCGACGCCACCTTTTCGTCGGCCAGCTGCAGAGCGTCGCAGATCATGGCTTCGAATATGCTGATCATCTGGTGGTGATACACGTTGTTGTGCAAAGTGCTGCGCATGCGGAACATCTCGTACACGTTGTTGAGCTCCTTGTCGCGGAACGCGATGCGCGTGAAGCCCTCGTGCTCGACGACGCGCGCGCTGCCCACGAGCCGCTGGAACTGGAAGCCACAGGCCAGACCGACGGCGTGGCAGTCGCGCAAGTAGTAGTCCCATTTGTCCACGTCCAGTCCGGAGTCGCGGTTGTTGACCACTTGGAAGAGGAACCACCGGGAGGGTTCGACCCCATTCGTGTCACCCAGTATGAGAGCCTGCACGAACTTGACGTCGTCTTCCGTCAGGCCCTGACCGGGCCATTTCGCCTCCCATGCGCTGAACGTCCGGTCCAGTCCGTTCACGGAGACCAAGTGCGCGAGAATCTTGCAAGACATGGCCTCGTGTGTCCATCGAGGTTTCAGGCCCCTGTCACGCGCGCCGCGCCGGTAGAAGTGTTCCCAGAAGTGCGAGAATGGGCCGTGTCCGAGGTCGTGGCACAGGCCAGCCAATTCGAGGCACAGCAATTCTTTGTCGCCCAGCTTGAGCTCAGGCTGACAATCGCGCAGATGCGAGCCCAACAATCGAGCCAGATGAGCCGTGCCGAGGCTGTGCTCAAAGCGACTGTTCGAGGCACCCGGGTAAAGGTAGGCTACATGCCCCAGCTGGCGAATGTGCCGCAGCCTTTGGAACTCGGGAGTGTCGATCACCGCTACGGACACCGGGTGCAACGAAATTTGGCCGTGCACGGGATCCCAAAACACCTTCCGAGGAGGCAGCACGTCGGCGCGCAGGTCCACTGTCACCGTGTCCGTAGTCGCATCGGAGCGCTCACCACTTTCACTGCCGTCTGCGTTGCCCATCGCTTGACTGGCTCTCGCTTCAAAACAAATGCAAGCTCGTTTTCGCTGACGGATTGTTGTACGCGACGATCGCTAGCACTGTGCTCGTTAAGAAATGCCGGACTTGCGGAGAATCACAAAGGTTAACAGCCGCGAGAAGTGAAGCAGCTGCGACTTCGATACAACGGTAGCTAGCGCAGCAGTGCGAGTTTACCGGCCGTCTGCCCGCCTGCGACTAGCTTCTGTAGACGGATGGACGAATGATAGCACACCTGCTCAGTGGTGGGTAAATGAATGTGTTGCGTCCAATCTTCGCAAAAATACAGGAGAACGTTGTAAGGTGGCGCCATCTAGGCATATTGTTACACAGCTTAGTGAGCTTTCAAAAATGAACGCTAGGGTCACAACGCTGAGGAGCGAGGCGGGTAATTCAAACCATCACTATACCGAACAAGAGACCTCATGGGGGGAGTGATTCTTAAATAGGAAAAACGAAGAGAAAAGTGAGCCCCGCAACTATTTGCATCTAAGTGCGACACTTCAGCTAACTATGGAAGGAGATAAGGAGAGATTGAACAAATACATTGAGAAGTAATTATTGAGAAAGAGAAGGATTGGGACATAGTTAAAGGAGCCCGAGGACGGGGCACCATTCAGCGAGAGCTTCACGGCGTCAGAAAATGGCGGTGGGTGAACCAGTCGGCCAGAGCGGCGCTGTTAGGGTGTAGCGCTGTCGTCGGTGATCGCGGGGGCACAACCGTTCGGCATGAAATCCAGTAAGCGAATCCCCAAGAGACCCCTTGAAGCGAAATTGGCATAAATACTGTAATAGTTATGACATTAGTCATTCTGTGTGCCTCCACAGTAGGCAGCAGTATAAATTCGGGGAGATTTATAGCGCATTTATGTTGAAGGCAGACACCCGTCGATAATGAACTGTGTGCTGATACCGAGGAAATACATTTGTCGTAAGGCCGCTGGTTTAATTATGTCTAGATAAAAATAGTGCAAAAGAGCAGTATATGAACTTCACACACATGCTACTTAAATGTGTCGGTTATCTTCTAAGTGAGATGCGATGGTATATCTGTCTGTGCGTGGGGCGGGGGGGGGGGGCAGTAGAACGGAGGCGACGAACGTATCATGAAAGATCAGTGTCGTGCGGCGCCTTTTCATTTGTTCTTCACGCGCGTTCGCACACACAGTAGTCTCATAAGGTTGGATCAATTTGCAGCCTGCCTACAGACATAATATGCCTTAATGCAAGCATGCTTATTAGGCATTGCAAATAGAGGACGTACTTTTCATATCCTTTAAAAGAAACTTGCCGTATTTACCCAATTCCAACGTTTGAAATCGCATGCGCGTTAGATTCAAGTACAAAACTTCAGCTGTATTTTTCTTTTTGGGTCATGTAAAAAAGGTGCGCGTTGGAATTGGGTAAATCGTCTCTCTCTCTCTCTCTCTCTCTCTCTCTCTCTCTCTCTCTCTCTCTCTCTCTCCCTCACACACACACACACACACACACACACACACACACACACACACACACACACACACACACACACACACACACACACACACACACACACACACACACACACACACACACACACACACACACACACACACACACACACACACACACACACACACACACACACACACACGCACGCACGCACGCACGCACGCACGCACGCACGCACGCACGCACGCACACATACGTGCGCACGTACGTACGGCTTTCTCAGAAAGAAAAGCTTCTTAATTGCCGAGAAATTCGTCCTCATCTGGGGTATTAACCCGGGACCCACGCCTTTCCGGGGTGGTCGCTCTACTGTTCACATCTTGACAGATTCGCAGCAAGTGACCCAAACACTTCGAACTCGAAGTAAGCTACCAGCGTATACACGCCAAGCACATCCTGCACCCAGCCGCGCAATTTCAAGAACTATTAGTCCGCGGGCACGAATTAAGTGGATTTCCGGACACACCAATATACCGGGACACTAGCTAGTTTATCAACGAACCTTGCCGCATCAAAGTAAGGAATGACTCGGGGATGACAACACGAAGAAGGCCGCAACGATGACCCTGGATGAGACCCACGAAGGCAAATACCGAGCGAAAGTACAGCGTCAGCGAAAAAATTAGATGAAACTACAAAATACGATGTCTGCAGCCACCTAGATCCGCCCGCCTCTATGAGGTCACGCTTATAAGGTTACAAACGTGAAGTGTCACGTTCACAACCATCCCGGTGCTTCAAAAATATACCCGACAAGGTGTTTTTCATTTACAGATACTGCAGGCTCTTCTCGGGACCATGAAGGAGTGAAAACAACCCAACTGACCCCAACTGCGACTATACTGTCAAACGCAAGCAACGACGGAGCATATCATCTGGTAATACCTGCATGAATCAAGCCGAGCTGTTTTTATGGAAAAAGTCCAACGTACCCTGCCTGACCTACAGCAAGACATGGCGGAGACTACCCACTCGAACATCCACTCGTCAGAGCCAGGCTGAATATGTGGTGCGATGCCTTGCGCACAACGGTCATTCTCTGCCCAGCAATAACGAGCTCACCAGTGTGAGAATATCGCCTGTCTATTAAACATCTTCTGTAAAGATGTGAAAATATATTGGCAATGATCTTGTTAGATTGAATGCCTAGAGCTTCCGAAAAAGCGTACCGTTGAGCAGCTTCGGGCAGCAAGCAAGATTGCGTAATAAAAATGAGGATGCTTCCCCTGTTCTCAGGTTTTAAAAAATGCGCCTGTGTTGGACTCTTCTATATAGAGTGCATGAGGCATCCGTGTAGATGATTTCTTCTTCGTCAAGTATACTTTTGAGGTACACTCAATAAGCCGCTGAGCGTCTATTGCATCGTGAGCTTCATAGTTGTCATGGTCGCCCCGCTTGATGCCACCAGGTGCCCATGCGCGCGCTCTTGATTACAATAAAAGTCACGCGTTCGAAAAAAAAAAAGTATTGTACGTGCTCTATAGGTCATGACGCGTGCTCATATTCTTGTCTCTTGTCACTCACCACCATGCGTATACTATAGATTTCAGCGCACGTGCTATTACGAAAGAAGAGAGAAAGCGCGCGACAGAACCCCGCAACTCCGATTGTACTTGACGGACTCTATAATGAAAAAAATTGCGGCAGTCGATTCGTGAGGAAATATGAGCTCTGTTAATGATTCGATGATTACTTCGAAATGTGTTGCAGGGTCTCTTTCAATATTTGTAATTTAATCGGCCCAGTCTGTGCATCAACGCCAAAAAGCATGATTGTGTGTGTGTGGGGGGGGGGGGAGATGGGGGCGTGATCAATCCGTATATCCACTTGTCAGCATCGAGATAAAAAACCGGGGAGGTTCGGACACGAGCGGTTAACAACTTGATAACGAGGGAACCGAATTCTTAAAATGAATTAGTAACAAAGAGTAACCAGAAAAGTCGAGAGTTGTTCGCAAGAGTTGCAATGTGGGCCGGTTGGTGATAATTGATATTGATATGTGGGCTCCAACGCCCCAAAACTACCATATGGTTATGAGAGACGCCGTAGTGGAGGGCTCCGGAAATTTCGACCGCCTGGGGTTCTTTAAACGTGCACCCGAATCTGAGCACACGGCCCTACAACGTTTTCGCCTCATTCGGAAACGGGGCCGCCGCAGCTGGGATTTGAACCCGCGACCTACGGGTCAGCAGCCGAGTGCCTTAGCCATAGACCACCGCGGCGGGGCTCCGGTTGGTGATGCATGTGAAAATATTTGATGTGGCGCGTCCGTGCTTCACTTCGGGCTACATCAAATATTTTCAGGAGAGTTGTCCACCTCGATGGAACAGTACACATTAAGGTGCTCGGCTGCTGACCCAATGGTCGCGGGTTCGATTCCAGTCGTGGCGGTGGCGTTTTGATGAAGGCGATACGGTAGAGCCCCCCCCCCCCCCCCTCGTGTAGTGTGCAAATGTCAGTGCATGTTAAAAAGAAACACCAAATGGTCGAAGTTTCGGGAGCACTCCACTGCGGCGTTTCTCGTAATCATATCGTGGTTTTGGGAAGTAAAACCACAGACATTATTACTGAAGTCCAGAGTTAAACTGAATCGGCCGGTGTGGTGAAATGCTAAAATGGGAAGTGGCAATTTTTTTTTCAGCCATAACGTGGGAGTGCTGTTTGGGCTGGTCGCAATTGAATGATGGGTTTTCTGTGTGCCCACCACGTCCTCGTCTTCAGGCACGAGTCCCATATGTCGGTGAACTCAGTGATGAGTTGACTCACTCGGGCTCACTTAGATCGGGCCGTGAGTCTAAGTGAGTGCAGTTGAGTAATATTTTGGTGAGTGTGGAGTCGAAGTCAGTCCGGTGAGTCGAAAGCGCAAAATATGCTTCTTGAGTGATTCTGAGTGAATTCCACTTTCTTTTGGTCGACCTAAGGTTCTATCTATAGTCATCTTCAACATTTCTATCAGTCTCACCTGGATTCACGTTCATACACCGTTACTTATTACTTAGAGGTGTGAATTACGCAGGGGGTGCCTTGACCACTCTCCCCCCCAACTCTTCCAGAGAATTTGCTGATTATTACATCTTATGATGTTATCTCCTCGAAGAAAAGATGGCCTTACAGGTTTGTAACAGCTGAGAACTTGTTTCATGTCAAGCAGCACCAAGAAGAGCACCGATTACGTGAGACATTGGTGTTAAAAAGCATTGGCACAAGGGTCGAAGAAGCTAATTCTAGGTTGGCGGACTCATGAGTCGACTCGCTCGTACTCACTCAGAGTCAGATCAAGCTGCGAGTCTGAGTCTAAGTGAGTCCGAGGGAGTAATGTTTTGGTGAGTTTGAGTCCGAGGGAGTCCAAAGCTCAAAATATATTACATGAGTGAGTCTGCGTAAGCTCTACAAGTTTTGCCGGCCTATAAGCACGACCAATCACCTGTGTAACACGGGAATGAGCTAGCGTGACATGGGGATTCAGGATCGCTGGATGAGGACATACAATAGACTGATGGTCATGATGGCGAAATTGTTCAAAAGCAAAAAGAACAAAAAACTTGGTTTTGTGCATAAGACTGCGTTTACGTTAAAAGTGAGAGATAACTAAAAATATCGTTAAACCGCGATATCACATCCCACTGACCACTTTTTCCTTCATTGCTGTTGTTTCATGCCACGTTTCAAAGCACGATCAAAGTCACAAATCAAATCTCACTCCGATGCCCATAGTTAAAAATCGTGATATGGCAGCCAGGTACGTCCGTATACCTATTACGTGCGAAGGGCGAACCATTGTAGCTCTCGTGACACACTAAACGCCGTCAGGCAGAGTGTGGCGTGACTCGTCGCTGTTTCTGATTTCCACCTCGCCATATTAGAAATTTCAGGAATCAGGAAGAAAGTCTACAGCGGCTCCTGTATGATCGACGCATGCGCACTCTGAACGACATTTCGTAAGATGACTGCAGCGTCGCGAAAGTACGGGTAACATTGCACACAAGCTAGGGAGCTGCAGGAAGGACTAGGGAGAGTGGATGCAACAACTGGCTACCCGTAAGATAAAGAAAATAAATAATAAAAAAGAACGCGCTTTCATCGACGTATGGCGGGCCCAGATGTTTTGATAATGCTAAAAAAGAATCCTGTAAAATCCGGCAATTAAGAATGTCCAAGTATAGTATATTGATATTAGGCCAGTCATCAGAAGCGTAACTTTACTACATTGCTCAATGCCTGACTACTTCAGAGTAGAAGGAGTGGTTCTTGTTAGAAAAAAAAAAAGGACATTGATTTCTCTTTCGTCGTGGGAAATTTGTGCAGTATGAAGTAATAGAGCTCTCCGTTTGAATACAGCCATTCTAGTTCAATTACCAATATCTCAAATTAAGTACTACTTTTGCGATTTCTGAAAAAAATGAGGGGGGGGGGGTACGCTATAATTATCACCTCCTGCAAGTTTCCCATAAACAAATTTTGTTATTTGTTCACTCATATATCGCTTTATCTTAGGCAATGTTATTCCTGCTAGCAGTAAAGACTAATACTGTCATATAATTTCAAAAAGAAGTATTTATATTGTGGAAAAAAAAGCGCCCTAAGCATGCTACGAAGAAAGTTAAATGCCGGACTAGATCTATAATCTCGATTGAATTACCCGTAAAGGTGGTCTATTGGTTATGCCGCTCGACTGCTGACCCGCAGGTCGCAGGATCGAATCCCGGCCGCTGCGACCCCATTTTCGATGTAGGCGAAAATGCTCGATGCCCGTGTATACTTACGGTGCACGTTACAGAGCCCCAGAAGGTCGAAATTTGTGGAGCACTCCAGTAGGGCGTCTCTCATAAGCAAAAGTGTGATTTTGGGACGTTAAACCCCGTCAGTTATAACGGGCGAATTCTTGAACACGAAGGACGCCAAGGAAGAGACGCACGCGGGAAGCATAGCGTATACAGATACACACGGTTCAGCAAGGCATATATCTGGCGGTGGGGCCGTGGGACTTTGCCGTTTGAAAGGCGATGTCACATGCTAAACTAGAAATGCGAATATGAAGTACCAAACGAGATCGCCTATATGATAGGGACGTGCAAAGTGCCAAGTCTGCGTGTATATACTGGGTCAACCAACGCAAAGATAGGATTTTTTTTCTGACAGCGTAGCTAGCTTGATATTACTATAACATTGTCTCTGTGCATGCGAAAACACCTAGCGCGCGTATATATGTGCCACAGACGTCGAGCGAGCCTCACTCCTCGCCACATGGTCCACCAAAAATGAAGACGAGTACGGATACGCGCGGCAAACACTAGATCATGCACGACACGTCAAACTCATCTGCCAAGCCATGGACAAGACGACGCACGCATCTGCAAAAGGACGCATATGCTGCTCAAATAGAAAGCTTCGATGGAGCATAAGCTGAATTCGAGAGGGACTTTCTGGAAAGCCATTTAGGATTTAGCTGCAGGGTGTCTGATCGGCTGTGGTTCGAAATTCTGTGTCAACTCTGTCTCGTGTGACGAACAGCTACACCGATTGTGCACATTGACAGACTGGTATAGCTCCTCCATAAAAAAAAAAAAAAAGGAAGGGAGGGACAATGCATATACTTTTTGAAGCCCGCGGAAAGCAATGTACTTTACGTATACGTGTGATCCAAACGCATAATTGGCCGAATAAAGGTAACTTATAACCTTTTAAAACTAATTACTCTATGAAAAGTGTTAACAGCTCATACCAAAAATTTACAAATTGCAGCCGACGATCGTACGCAACGCGCATCCACATCGAACGAATTTTCAGGGTGAAAACAGTTCTTAGATGACAATGCCCAGCGTGCATCGAAACACGAAGGCGTTCTAGTTAGTTTCGGGCTTGAATGCATAAAAGGGCGTTTTGGTATAAAAAGAATACGACTGCAACAGCTACACATTTTTACCGCAAGTTTGATGGCGCCTATTAACCCTTTGAAGGTAGATTTTTTTTTCGCGAGATGCAGGCCAGTAATGAGTAATTTTTTAATTGCTGAAATAAATTGTTTAGACGATTCCATTTAAGGAAAAAAAAATGTCTATTTTCTTGCATGGCCATAAAGTGACAAAAAGAAATGTTTTGTTGTTACATACGCATGGTTTATTCGTAATAACATCAAGCAAAAACCTGAAAAAGCTTGAACAATTTTTATAAATAAAAGTTATGTAATAGGTTGAAAATAGCTCACAGATTTACAAAAAAAAAACACCCAAAAATATTTTTTTTGCTGCAAAAAGTGTCCTTTAACTCGAAAGCTTTTTCACTGTGTGATAGTCTTTGATGCATTACCCCACTCAGAGTGGCTTGTTGCACTCAACACACGTGCAGCGCATCTGTTTGCGAAGTCTTTGACGCTGAGTGGCGTCGGCACAGACGTAGCACCTTCTCTGGGTCATGATTGCCTTAGCGTCGGTGGGCAGCAACTTCTCTATCGTGTGCCCGGCGCGCGCTTCACAGCGTAAGCGAACGGCGTAAATGAAAGCGGTCGGAAGAAAATTGTGAAGTTGTGCACCTGCCCGGAAAGCAAAACGAGTAAAAAAAAAAAAAACTGTGATAATCTTTCGTTTTATCGCCAACAAGATGGAGTTCGTTTTCCCGAGTGCTCAAAAGAGGAAACGCAACTACGGCGGGTGTCGTTTGTGTAAATCTACGCCGCACGGAAACAGATGCAATCGGGGCCCCGCGGGGCAATGAACGAGTGTAACAATGGTCCATTCTTTGAGAGATTATAAACATCAGCTTTGCGGGCGTGATAAGCGATAAGCAGTCCAAACCAGCCGCACCGCGCGCACGCATTCGGATGGGCAAAGAAAACTCACCGCACCGCTTTGAAAAAAAAAAAAAAAAAGACAGTTGCGCATAGAAAAAAAAAAAAAAGAAACGTATTTATGAAGTGTGGCAGAACTTGTCAAGCAAGAAAAATGATCGAAAAAGGCACTCGTTTTAACAAACATACAGACCATGCCGTACTACATACATGTATATACTTCAAATACCTTGGGTGCCTTTCAGGTGATGCCGTACATGTACGACGACAATGGCTAATATATTCAAGCCACCCTAACACTAAAATCCAAGTGGGCATGTTTCGACAATTCAGCGGCTACATTGCTTGATACGTGTATCGTACGGTAATTGATAAAGTAACGCAAATGTAGTCATCTTAATTATTTAACCAATTATGAATTCCCCAACTTTCGCGCTAGCAATATCTGCCACACGAAGCAATCAAAATTAAGGCCTATAGTTACGCCGTCTCCGGGGCATTAAAAATATTACGTATTGGCTAAAACACTATACTTGGACAGGTTCTGTGTACATAGTATATGGGAAGTATTTGGTTTGAAAAAAACTACAGCTTATATTGATGCACTATGCTATATTTTTTAAAGGGATCAACAACTGGCCAGAATGTTTGGTTAGATACTAGTAGAAACGAAAAGATTATGAAGTATAGTGAGAGATTCGAGCCTTTCTTTTTTTCGCGTCGCGACTAGGATTTACATTTTCAAATTGTGATTAAACGTTAAAGAAACCGGTATATCGTGCAGCCTAGCGGAAGAGCTTTGAAGTTGGATTATAGACTAACACATCAGCGATGAGTCTAACACATCACTGTGCCGCTAGTCGCGTAGTCTGATGTTGTCATGCGTGCTGGTCCTCGAAATCGCAGCGTGTATATTATCACCCAGTCCCGCTCAATTCTGGGCGGCCTACGACGTAAATGAGTTGCACGGTGAAAAGCGGCGCTGCCGTCGCGGCCATCCCACCCATCAGTGGCCCAAGTCGAATCACGGCGCATGCGCGCGCAGTGCACGCATGCGCAGTAAAGCACCGCGCTCGAACACGAACAACTCTCGCGCTCACTGTTTGCAGCATGTGAGTGGTGGGAGTAATCGTGAACAGACACGGATGTAGAAGAGTACTGACACAGACAGAGCGCTACTTTCAACTGATAACTCATTTTTGCACGAACCGATAAGTATATGCCGAGCGAGCGGAAATAACATGAACATAACGAACATTTCCCGGATTCACATCGTTGAACCGAGCACGTGTAAGAATGCATTATCGCGACATAGCAAAACATTTTTCATGTCTCTGCGTCAAATCGAGGTAATGAAGCTTTTTTTTTTTTAAAAAAAAAGCGACACTGAAGGTTGGCTTTCTCAAAAAGATCGCTGCTTAAAAAAAAAAAAAAAGCTTCATTACGTTGATGTCTATTACCTCGCAACGCCCAAAGAGGGGCACGCAGCCGCAGTCACGGCAGTGAATTCCGAGTCGCCCTCGAACCGCATCGTGCACATTATTATTGCGCTCTCTTAGACGTTCGTTCAAGCACCATCAGTTTGTCCTATGTAAATCTTACCGCAGGATAGCGGAAGAAGATTCACGACACCAAGGAACGAAGTGCGTTCTGTGTTTCACAGAGCATTCTACTCTATTCACAGCTGGGTAATTCACAATTTGGCAATCACCACTCGCAGGCCACGCGTGACATATTTAATTGGCGCCTATCACATAAGTAAATTTGACGGTACATGTGCAAGTTGCCCATCAGTTGCGCTTTTGCAAAAATAGATTGCATATCTCGATCATTTTTAAGCTATGCATTTGTTTTAGCTCAATTAATTGTTAACAAGTGACAAAATTTTTGTTGACATTGTATCGCAGTGTTTATTAACTGTGCCCTTCTACGCATGCCCAATCTTTTCTTTTTTCGCTTATAGTATATGTACACCACTCCACTATCAAACCATTGTTGAAAGTCAGCGCTCTTTTATATCCTTGTTTATTGCTTATGTAGTTACGCTGCAACTACTTCTAGGGTGTATTCAGGCTGCTGCTGCTGCTGCTGCTGCTGCTGATGATGATGATGATGATGATCAAATCATGTGCTTCCCTTGCAGTTTTTAAAAATAACTTTAGGCTCGTGCATTAACTGTCCTTTTACGTTGGTTTTTACCATCAACTCTTTTCCTTTCTTGTAACTTGGTTTTATATTATTATTATTATTATTATTTGCTGTGCCTTCTTTGTCCAAATGATTTTAATAATGAACTTAGTACGTTATAATTTTATATTTTGCTGTATTAGTCGTTACTATCAATTTTTGATTGACGAACTTTGAGAGTCTGGCCGGTATATTTATATGATCTTGTATATACTTATTTTGTAAGCAATAAGTCTGGATGTGAATCTGAAAAATACATGTATATTTAAGGAATGCATATCATTACGAGCATAATATTACGAAGAATTCCTTGTCGACGTCAGTTTCATTCCTGGCACATTTTTTTTTTTACTTTTGAGAGCGTCTCATGAATAGGCAAAGCCTCACAGCAGGCTCATGCATCGTATCGCGAACGCTGCTGGATCGTAGGAGAAGCAGGCCGCAGTGCAGAAGTAGCAGGGGCACAAATGTTGCCAACCTTGGGGCGTGATCAACGCTGCTTCGCACTTCAGCACATGGTATATCCACGAGGTATACACGGGGTGAGTTATACTGTAGGTGTTTGTGATGCAAACAACTTGCTTCTTGTGGCGCTAATGCATTGGATGCTGCATGTTTAGTGCAATTCGACCTCTGTGATCGTTAGCTTGAACATCATAAGTGTAGCAACGGCAACCGCCTTTAGATGGAAGCTAAAAACGAACATATCCGTGTGTATACGCTTCGATTTGGGTGCGCATGAAAGAATCCAAGTTGGTCAAAATTAATCCAGAGTCCCGCATATACGGCGTGTCTCGTAACCATATACGGTGGGTTTTGTGCACTTTAATCCTAGATAATAATTAACTCGCGAGAAAAGTGTATATGAGGACGAAGTGAAGACACGTATGAGGACGAAGTGAAGACACGTATGAGGACGAAGTCAAGACACGTATGAGGACGAAGTGAAGACACGATCTGACATACACGGGCTCCACGTGTTTACACCTCGTGTATTCGTTGCGTATAGCCGTCCGTCTTGCGCCACACTTTCCTCAAGCAATGAAATAATTATAGCTCAGCGACAAGCCCTGTCAAAATGCAATACACTGTGGCCACGTCGAGAACGTCCAGTTCTCTGACGTGCTTTGCAAACATGCCGCTCTGTTTGCGCACTGTATTCGTAATGCTTGCACTCTGTGTAGAGATGACTCTTTCTTCTCGCGGGGCCCTCAGCGCCGTACAGCTGCCGCGAATATAGCCCCGTCAAGTGCCGTGTGCAATACGAAAGACACGCGGCATACGAACGTGCCGTTACCGCTCGGCTAACCGCCCGTCTGATTAAAGCGGACAGCATTGTTCAAACTCTACACAAATGCTAATCATATTCGAATATAATGTAATGATGTAATAAATTAGCATAGATGTTAGCATGACACTCACACTGATGTCAAGGTTAGTGTTGTGCTAGCGATGCTACAAAGGCATAGAGATGAACCACGCATATTTTTTTTTTCTTTTTCAACAGCCGAAATTAGAACCTCTAATAGAGGACACATAACGATTTGCCGTGGAAGGGACGACTCAACCTTGCACTAATATTTTAATATAAGAGCGAAATAACGTTGATACCAGAAAGGTTTACGAAAGCGTACGTTTGAAAAAGCAAAGCAAATTTATCCTGAGCTCATGTCATAAACTAAATCCGATGCACCTCTTATTTTGATGTACATGCGCGCTTACAAAGATGCATCCATTAATTAATGTGCCATGAGACGACGTTTCATTAACGAAATAATTAGCGTATAGGTTGTGCAGAGACACCGTTGGAGATGTCATGCATATGGCGATATTGCTTGTGTTGAAGCAATACACGAGAGTTATTGGGTGGTAGAATAAAAGTGTATGACTCATAAACGAATAAAATTTTCGACGAAAACTGTTTTTAAATAAACTTGAATATCTAATATTTTCACACTTTTAAGCGAAGTGGAATTCGATGTTGAGTGAGAGTAACGTATATTAACAAAAAAGTCCAAGATATTTATTTATTTATTTTGCATGAAGGGGCTCGATGCATTCAACAGCGCACATTTCTAACTGGACTTAATCCGGGCGTCTGAGGAGCATGCAAGAGAGACACAAATGGAAGGTCGTCCTGCCAGTGCACTATGGTAACCAATGAACCCTCTGCTGAGAGGGGACGTATCGATCGTGCAGTTTAGTCTGCATGGATTTGCACTGCGATGACGCAATATTCGATATCGGTCTAGTATTTTCTTTATTTAATTACAGTGTCTGCGTTACTAGCCACGTTTACTCGGCGAGAGACCGACGTCAAACTTGCGGGAAGGAAGCACAGAATTAAAGGGCCACTCGCCAACCCGCGTTTAAAGGTGAGGGGATGATTTTCTCCTCTCCTTCATACACACGGTGCATCCTCCTCACCACTTAGTTCTTGAATGCACGTGAACAATATCAGCATTAAGTGCTAGAGCCTATCCGGATTACGCACTGTTCGGGTGCACGCTGTTATCGCCGCTTGCGCAGTTGTGAACACAAAAAATGAAGTTTGATGGGTTGATTGTGCACGATATTCATGCGAGACAAAAAAAGAACGGATGGGCGGCTGCATGGCAAGGCAGTGCAGGAGACAAATCACACGTTATATTTCACGTATATCAACGAATCGAGAGAATGCACGCTGTAGACGTAATGGGAACTACTGTACGTCACAGTAGTGCGCCAAGAAGCACGAGAAACATCGGGAAAGGAATGTTGCGCTCTTTTTTGTATTTTGGGAGCTTGGTGAGTGGCCCTTTAAATACATAGGTATAGCCTTTGTATCCCCGCAAACTCCTTAGCATTGCATAAGATTTCCTTCGCATGATATCTAACGCAAAACATTTACTTTTAGTGTAATATAATATGCAAAGCTTCACTTTTTGCGGTATAGTCAAATACGTGACATGGTTTCATGTTACTGCATTACGTCTCCGAATTGTGTGTACCCTCCACTCATATTAAACTTCAAACAATTTTTTTTTACAGTCGATGCTATAGACAGCTTAATTTTCTTTCATGTTTATCATGTAAAACAGGTTCCAATTACACTTCCGACTCTGGAACCTCCTCTGGTATATCGACCTATAACAATTCGTTTTGCGTCAATAAAATTTAAATTTGATTCGGCAGCTAACTGCGTGCCCATTACCTGTACAACCAGCTCAACATTTTTTTTAGCTTATGCTTTGACGACTTGTGCATGTTTTGTCGTAGTTGGCGATTGCGCGTAAGGGTATGGTGTTGCCGCACGTTTTCAAGCCTTCAGTGTTTTAGGTAATGCAAGTTAACGAACAGAAAATAATGGCAGATGACTCGTGTATTTATAGTGAACGAAGAGAACTTTGTATTTTTTTTGCCTATCTGAAATATTGACTTCCACGTCGAATTTTTAATATCTAATTTTTGTATGGTTATGTTGTTTTTGTGCTTTTGTATATTATTTTCAACGTATACTTATTTGTTTTTACTTTTGTTGCCGTTATTCTCTGTTTCGCGAACTTTAAGTCAAGTTATTTTGTTTTTCTTCTTGTTTAGTTTAATCAAAAATTGAACATTTCCATACCTCGTTTCAGAACGTGCGCAAAAAAGGCCGCGAATGATATGTCTTCAAGGACGCAACGCGTACAGCACATGTGCTTTTTTTTTTTTCCAACTTGTAATATTCACTGTGAGTACGGCCACCAAAGAGTGGAGAACACCTCAAAACACCTGCGGCACACTTGCGTAGAAATACATTTGCAATAACAACGGCGCCCGTAAACACGCGAGATGATGATGATGAAGATTGAAAACATTGATTTTAAAACAAAGAAAGAGGAGCAGCCCACAACAGGCTCCGCAATTGATGGATCCTCATTCCGGGACCTCATTGGCATCAGCCAACATCGGTATCAAGTTTCTTTGAGACTGTCTGAGCAACTGAGCAGGGCCGCCTCCCACTCCTATCGGGCTGGGTTAGGCTTGGGGGAAAGAGCTGAGTTGGGCTGACAAGCCCAAACGATGTGGTAGGTGTCAGCCCCACAGTATTGGCACTTACCAGTGAAAGAAAATCGAAATGTTTCAAATTGAAATGTTTCAAACACAACGGTAGTGAAAAGGCGCAGCAAGATACGTTGATTATAGACTTTTCCAGCCCCTTTGATGGAGGAAGGTATGAACGACGTATATCTCTGTGCTAGGCCGCGATGCCTTTGAATGTGAGGAGATATCTGCCTTCGGGTTTTTGGGTACCCGGGATCTAAGTGAGACGCCCGGTGAACGAGTGATCGGGCTGCCCTGTTTGCTGCTTCATTCCCCATCAATCCCTGGTGGCCTGAAGTACGTGCATGAACTGGCCGACGGGTGGGAGGGTCGATTCTCCGGTAACATTATTTCCGCTAGCGGTGTGACTAGTGATGTGACCCTAACGTCCTCATAAATGCATATACACGTGCATGTGATCTTTGATTTGTTCAGAGAGCTGGTACAGCTTTTATGATGCGCCAACTTGGCCGCGCCCAAAACACCACTGCCTTGCGCACCGAGTGCCAGCGCTAGAGCTCATTCGCCCCAAGTTCGCGACGCATGAGTATGCCTTTCTGACCTTGCAGAGCGAGTTCTCAGAGACCACGGTGTACTCGCTGAAGGTGCTGATGCCCATAAAGTGGTAGAGGCGGTGTCCCTGGCACATGAACCGGGTCGTCCCATCCGGCATCAGCCCTCGTTCCTGGGTCGTCCTGAATCAGAGAAAGCCGCGCGCGAATCCTTCAGCACCACTGCGGCATGTCTTAGCTCAGAAGAATCGATTAATGGGCGAGCACGTGCGCATGGTCTGATTAAAATGTACGTCTTGGCTTGTCATAAGTTCTAACATGAACCACATGTGAGTCTCCTACTGAGCAAGCTCAACTTGAAAGGCACGAACGAAACAAGAAACAGACAACAGTCATTTGCGACACTGTTTTCGGCCTGCTTCCGACTTAGTTGAGTGGCTTGGCGATGTCGCCCTGTGGCCGTGCGTCGGCTGCGACCCACGATGAAAAATCGTCCCGCGAGGATCATTTTGGCGCGCGTACGTGTGCCCGCTGTGCGCGCGTTACAGCTTTTATAGTTTCGTGGCCTTTTGACCATCGTCATGTTCGTATACTCATGCGTGACCTACATTCGTAACTATAGCTCCTCCTTTCTCCAACTTATTACCGTAAGTAAATAAGAATGTCGTGCGAACGACATTCTCCCTGTGGGTCTCAAAAACGAACACGTTCGCATGGGAAAGACGGGCACAGACTCTGTGTGTATTCATTGTGGGCGTTTAATCTATAGCTTATGCACGGCTTTTCTAATTTCCTGTTGCGAATGAACTATTAACCCAACAGTATGTTTTTTTTTTGTACTGTAAGTCACTTTCGCTCCTTTGTCACATTTTTTTTTTTGGTGACAGACGTATGCCTGATTGCGCCCATCTCTTCATACAATTTTCGCATTAACACCTGCATCTCGCCTGTTCACTTCAATGGCAGCCGTGTCTAAAACGCCAAGGCGTTTCGCTGCTTATTCTGCCACTGTCGGCTGAATCGGCGAGACTGTTCGCACACTCTATACTACTGGTCGAGCGACCAAGTTAGTCACAAACGATCACAATTTTCGCATTCACACCTGCATCTCGCCTGTTCACTTCAATGGCAGCCGTGTCTGAAACGCCGGCGTTTCGCTGCTTATTCTGGCACTGTCGGCTGAATCGGCGAGACTGTTCGCACACTCTATACTACTGGTCGAGCGACCAAGTTAGTCACAAACGATCACAATTTTCGCATTAACACCTGAATCGCGCCTGTTCACTTTAATGGCAGCCGTGTCTAAAACGCCAAGGCGTTTCGCTGCTTATTCTGCCACTGTCGGCTGAATCGGCGAGACTGTTCGCACACTCTATATATACTACTGGTCGACCAAGTTAGTCACAAACGATCACATATGACCGCTTTGGTAGCAAAGCGACTGCTTTGGCTCAGTGGCTCGCGGCTCGATTTTTCAGTCGGTTGACCTCAGTCGCAAACCTCTGAACCAATCACAATAATATAGAAAGAGGACATCAGCCCATAGTATTAGAACAATGGCAATGCGAGTTGTATGCGAACAGACGTGAGTTTGGTGGAGTGACGAGTACAAGTCGCACGCAGGTGTGATCATCAGTCGACTTGGGTCACATTTAGGCCGCCAGTCACGAATGGTCGCGCGACCGCTACCACGGCTCGTATCACGGCAAAGAGAAGCAAGTGCGGCCGTAACAGAACACACCTGAACTTCGAACACAAATTCGTGCGCGGGTTCTTGCAGTAGCGGCACTCCTTGCATTGGGGCGTGGACAGTGGGATCACGTGATCTCCTGCATTGTGATACAGAGGGAGAATAAAAAGAATGCACCATGTACGACACTGAGATTGAATAATATGTGGCGTTTTTTTTTTTTTAAAGAGCCAAATGCCCGTTAACTGAAAATGAGAAAAACGCACTTTTTTCATACCGAGAATACGGTGGAGCCGGCTCAAACAAATTTTTGCCAGTACGTTTCTCTCTTCTAAATACCTCAAATTTACATTATGCCTAAAACTTACATTGCGAATTTGGCCGGTATGCAGGAGTAAGGTTTACGTTTGGCTCATATAAATTCGAACATCGCATTTGCGCTTGAATTCGCTGGAAAATAAAGTCTAAAATGACTCGAATGTATGATATATAGCAATATTTTGCCATAAAATCAGCATCATCCTTGTGCTTCCACCGGTACCGTGCTTCGTAGAATGCGCGCAATGACGATTACTAGACTTCAATAGTGAGTGTTTCTTTCTGGCAAAAGGCGTACAATCCTAGACTGTCAGCAGTGTCTTACTTGTTATTGGTATCTACTGAAAGCCTTCAAAAATGCTGCAGCTCTTCTTCTTCTCAAATAATTTTACGCCGTGTATTTTCGAATTACTTCTTTCTTTAGTGATATATCGGTGCCCAATATCGTCACGTCATATGTCTTTTATTTCAAATACACTGTCTTGGAGAGAAATAAGTACTCGTATACTGTTGCGTTTAAAACTCGAAAAGAAACACTAAGGGGCAAAAAGTGGGAAAATCGACCTCTTACTCTTTATTATTAAGTTTTGTCTACAACATCATGTCCTTCCCTAAGTGCCAAATCGTCTTAGAAAAATAATTTTGGAACGTAAACATGACAACTTCTTTCAGCTTGTTTTAGAAGTTAATGATAACTTAGGCGCACTTTAGGCCTGCATGTGCTTCTTTTTGAAAAAAAAAAAGCCACATGACCCGATCGCAATATGTCGCAGTACGAATATATATATATATATATATATATATATATATATATATATATATATATATATATATATATATATATATAACATATATATATATATGTTACACTCAGTGCTACATGAAAAAATTTTCCTTTTCTTGGTGCGCACGCGTACAACCCGCACTTATTTTGGGCAGGAACCGTGCAAATGCCGCACTTTTCGTCATCATTTGACTTTGTTCTCAATGCGACCACGGCACCCGGAATACCTACTTGTCACTGCCCCAAAATACAAATTTGAAAAGTCAAAAGACAAAGGAAAAGGAACGGGCACAAAAATAGTCTTTTGTGAAATAGCTGCCAAAACAGGATAACCAACAGTCTATAGGCTGTGGATGAGAGCCTAAGTCAAGCTATTTCAAAACAATTTCGAACCGGCTCCAAAGGGGTGGGGGGGTGGGGGTGGCTGTGCTTCACACTAAGCCGTCTGGAAGAAGCCCGAGTCCCCCCCCCCCCCCTCCCGTTTTCTCCGCCCATGGTAATGATTGTACTCCTAATAACGAAACAACAAACGGGAGAGCCACCACGATGTCGGCTGTAACGAAGAAATATTTGATGCGTGCGAGGCTGAGAACTTAAAGCGTCGCATAAAAAGCAAAATAAGTATCGAAACACAATTCACCACCACATTTCTTTAAAATGCGACTGCGACGTCGAAAACTTAACGCAGGCCTGCTTGCAAAACAAACTTTGTTCTGTCGTCATTTCCCATTCTCATGCTGCGGTCTATTTAGTTCGAAATGCTGCAAAGAGATAGGTAAGAATGAACTATTCTATAGTGAGTTTGAAATAGGTCTATTGCGCGAGCCAGATTGCCGGTTTGTTAGAGCTGTTTTTTTCGGATGCTTTTCTAACGAATATCGGATATAACGAACTTGGTACCAGTGCTACTTCGTTATAACGTGTTTCGCCTGTATAAATATAGCCTACCATTCTTGAAGCCTGTCACTTTAGGTCCGACGCTCTCAACGATGCCAGCGCCTTCGTGTCCGAGGATGCAAGGAAAGACTCGGTCCGGGTCTAGGCCTTCGAGGGCGTTCGAGTCGGCGTGGCACACGCCCGTGTGCAGAATCTGAGAGAAGGACGTTCCAGCAACGCACAATTACACAGGGCCCATAAACCGCCGAGCAAGGATGGTATGCACCTTGTGCGAGCAGTCCAGCACGGCTAATGTCAGTACTCGATCATGTAGGAATGTAGCGCAATTACCGCGTGTCACGACCATATCATGAAAAAAAAAGAATACTAGTAAAAGAAAACGCCGCAGTCGCTGATGATCGGTATAAATCATTCAACGAGGATGCTTACGGTATATATCATGCGACTGCAGAGAAAGTCCTGCAACTTTTAAAGCGTGTATTTGTTTCTGTCAGTTTCAAGAAGCTCAGGTCGTGTTACTCGATCTCGGGTGAGGTGAATGATCTTCTGGGTGCCTATGGTCGGACACAACCTAAGCAAATGTCTCTCCTGCTGAGAATTTGCATAAATGCTCTGTCTCTACCCCGTACTTACCTTTGTGACGTCAAGCACTTCTGGAGCTTCTGAGACAATTATATATAACTTCCCACATTAAGGTCTGAAGCTTAGACATCCTGGTGAATTTCGAAATTATTTCTGATACCTCTGGACAGCCAAACGTAATGTTTTTTTTTTTTTACATAACGACAAACCTTGAACTCTTAATCCGCGTGGTATATATATAATGGCCGAGAAAAAGTGCTTACGGTTCGCGCGGGGACCAGCCTGCACGACTATCTTTCACAGCTCTGTTGGCGGAGCTCACATTTCCTCTTAGGTTGTAACTGACCATAGCAACATGCGTATGGGCGTCGGAAGGGGGGGGGGGGGGGTGCTAAATAGGCACTTGCCCCCCTCAAGCCATATCAGCACTTGCCACCCGCCCAAGCTAGACCAGTGCTTTCCCCTCCCCCAGTCACGATGCAACACCAGTTTGCCCCTCCCTCAAGAAAAAAATCTTGCCGACGCTCATGAACATGCACGCTGACTTCTGCAAGCTGTGTGCTGTTTCTCCTTCAAAGTACGACGTGTAGACTCGCGCTGTTCTAGATATGCACCTCGCCCGCTTTGCTTTCCTTCGGTGTCATGCAGTGCTTCTCGTTTGCGCGAGTAAGCGTGGGACAGCCATGGAGATTCCCGTCGCAGCTTGGATTATGCAGGCGCAAACATTGTCATTCCATCACAGAAGCGGGCTACGTGTGCATGGCGTGAGTGCTTACCTTCACCCGCACTTCTCCCTGCCTGGGCACTCCCACTTCGACGGTCTCGATGCTCAGGGGTTCCGAGGGCTCCCACGCAACGGCCGCCCGGCAGTAGATGGGCTGCACGCCGTGTACAGCGGCAACGGGAAAAAACCCCGTGAGTCCACTTGGAAAAGCTCAGCGTTCAGGACGCCATGTGCAACCTTCACTGCGCGATTTTACTGCCACCCAGATTGCATTGGCTCGATCGCAGCGATTGCAGCTATACCAGCATCACATAAACATGCCCAGTCAAACCTCATCACAAAGAACACTATAGTTTAGCGCATTGTCGGTTATTATAACAAACCAAAACGAACTTCGGTTGGTCACGCTGCGTATAGTGACATTAAGCTTTTATGACGAAACCGAAAACACGAGAACCGCCGCGACACGAAGAAATAAGTGGTTCGTGCTAGGCTCAAAACTCGAAAGCTAACACAAAAAGCAATGTAAATATTTAAATACAACTCACAACAATGCTTTCTTTAAATGCGGTCGTCACACAAGACATTTCGTGATGAAAGTTGCGGGAGTGTTGGTCTGGCCTCCTACTTTTCGCTTTAACATTGTATAGTTCATGGCGAAAATAAGAGATTGACTGATTGATTGATTCATTGATTGATTGATAAGCAGTGCGGACGTCGTAGACTTAGCCAGGAGACTATCGGAAGCTACTGGAGAAGCTCCCGATGACTGAAGCTGACTGCTGAATTAGAAAAAAGCTTTCGTGCATGAACACTGTGGACAACTTCATTTTTCGTTGTGCATGCGTTTTTGTGCATAGGACTTGAGCGAGCAAGATTGTCTGTTTGTTAGGGCCAGCTTTTATCTCTACTGCTACAATGAGTGCTTGAAATAAAGAATTAATTTAAGGTCCTGATGCTACTTCGTTACGGCAAGGTTGGACTGTAATAGCGAATATCCCCGGATCATCACGAACTTAAAATTAGACATTTGACAAAAAATCTCTGCAGCAACCATATAATTGAGCCAGTCATGCGCCTGGCACGATGACAGATCCTGTATAATCCTACAAACGTTAGCCGCTATGAAGATATTCAGAGACTTGTCGTAGCCGTTGATACTTATTGGTACATCTTGTGTTCGTCCTTCTTTTCTCTTTTGTTATGGCTGTGTATGAATCCGCAATAATAACGAAAATAAACAAAGAAGGAAATCGAGCGAAGTTTTCGACTGCAGCTCAGCTATCCCTGCTTCTTTTTTGGCCATCTCATTACCATGGCACGAGCGCAGTCGCACTGGACTGTATGCCCGCCGGGACTCACCAAGCCTTGCGTGGCGTCAATTGGGTCCATCGACATGGCGAGGCCGGTGCGGTGGCAGTCGCTTGAGCGTCGCTCAGGGAATGAAAAAAAGGGGTGCTTGCTCTCCGACTCCTTCACCTACCATGGCGCGTACCCTCTACGGGCCGAGAATCCGGGGGTAGCAGAACAGGGACTCGGGAGAGAAAGCATAGCAGTGTGAGGAGTACAGGTGGCGCTGTGCTCCCACGTTAATGATGGACAGGCTTCCAAGTAAGGGAGGCTCAGAGCAAAATGAGCTTTGAAGAGAAGCTTAGGAAAATGAAGGCGAGTAGATGGGCAGGGAAAGTGTTCAGGTATTTGTATAGGAAGAGCGTGGACACAAAGTGGAGAAAAAGAACTAGGAGGCTCACGAGTAAATATACGGCTAGAAGCGTGGGCGATACGGCAACAAGGAGCATTAAGCGAAAAGTCAGAGAGGCGGAGAGTATTTATTGGATGACAGCTATAGAAAATAGGCTGGCTCTCAGTTACTACCGAAATGGCAAGAACAAAATAAGGTGGGAGAGGTTTTATGATAATTCAAGGGGAAGCGGTTTACTGTTCGAAGCGAGGTCGGGTTGCCTTAGAAAACGTAGCCATAAAGCGAGATTCAATAATGATGCGGGGGAGCTAAGAATAGAATAATACTTTATAAAACCACTCAATTATTGGCCGATCCCACAGTGTGGGTATGAGCCACAAGTGAAGGGCAACAAGAACAAGAATTGAATGCGGCGATATTCATCCCGGTATACGCGCGGGTACAAGCCTACATATGAGGCCTTGGGTTTTAGGGACAAACATGGAACGCTGAACACGTCTGCGAAAGAAGCAAGTAATAGACGGTTAAAGTACTGGTGGCAGAAATTAAGTAGAGATAAAGGGCAGAAATACTGGAAAAACGAAGTCACTCTGCTTGAAGGGGCAGAGATGTAACAAATTTTTTTTTGCTATAATAGGATCCATTTACTCAAAGTAGAGAGGACATTAGGCCAACATAAAAAAAAAATTACGGCATATTCACGGGGTGAATGATGATGAATGGGCGAAGCTCCGGAGGGATTCATCGGTAAACTGTGAATCTTCCGTGTAATTCGCCCAGTCGATCATCATGTAAAGACGTGAGAAACGCTGTGTGTGTATATACACAAATCAACTTTTATTTGTTCTTAGACGATGGATGTCTTGCGATGTCCCTTGCCTCGCGCGCTCGCACATCGGGATTCTGTCTGCGAGCGCGCGCTGCTGCCGCCTTGCGCTCTCTCCGCTGTGCAGCCTTATCCATCTGGCGACTCCGAGCGCGCGCCAACAGCGAACGGATTTTATTACAACGCTCCCCCTAGCGTACGTCGCCGCACTAAATCGAACGATTGCCTTCAACCAATGACACGCGCCATATGTGACATCATTCCTATTTTATAAGATCTCGCGTCTTTCATCAACTACAAGTACCGCTTTCTAGTTTATAACATCTTGCATCTTTTCATCATCAGCTACAAGTACCACCATCTAGTAAACACTACAAAAACTAAACGAGAGGTGGCTACATACAAGAGACGGTACCGCCATCTAGTGAACACTGCAAGAACTAAACTAGAGGTGGCTACATACAGGGGACGGTACCGCCATCTAGTGAACACTGCAAGAACTAAACTAGAGGTGGCTACATACAGGCTACAGGGGACGCACAGCCCACGCCCTAAGGAGCTTCGCCCCTAAAAGAAAGTTTTCTTCCCATTTTTCTTGCGAGTCTGGTGGCAAACATGTCACTACCCCGTTATAAAGGGGGCGCTCATGGCATCCATCCATTTATCTATCCAGAGCACCGGGAGTCATGTGGACGTATACACTTTTTCACAGGAAGGAAAAAAAAATACCGCCATGATGGGCTGTGCGCGGGAGTACAAAGGCTAAGCGTGCTGCGTTGCCAGTGAATTTTCGAGGGGACGCGCCAATTTGCACAGCCCAAGGAGGGCTATGGTGGCGCCCAGGGAGGCGTTTATGAAAAGGTGAATATAATACGGCATTTCAGAAGAGCGAAAGAAAATCAGGTGCCACACAGTGCAAACTGCGTAACGGCCCATTAGAAAGGCTTGCCACAATTCTTCATCGTCGACAGCCACAGCATCAACAAAGTGCATATAATGCCTTTGAAGCGCGTAGTTGGTACGTCGCTTCTTCTCATAATGGCATAGCGGCCCTGTCGGAAAAATTGTCATGGTGGATACTGGAAAACATGGTGGACGTAGTGGAAATATTAGTGGGCATGGTGGAAATTATGATGGGTGTAGTGGGACGTAGTGGAAAAGATGGTGGATATGCCGGGACATACTGGGTGGTATGGTGTACAGATGATGGGTAAAGTGGAAACGATGGTGGAAAGCAGAGGCTAAATAGTGGGCAATAATGGGACACTCTGCCCACCATTGCGATAATGCTGGGAAGCCCTAAGCATATGGTGGGTGGTGCTTATTATGGTGGGCCACATGGTGTACCAAGCTGAGAAGCTCTTCCCACCATTGCGATAATGCTGGGAAGCACTAAGCAGAGGATGGGTGCTGCTTGTTATGGTGGGCCACATGGTGTACCAAGCTGAGAAGCTCTGCCCACCATTGCAATAATGCTGGGAAGCAGTGAGCAGATGATGGGTGGACTTATAATGGCGGGCAATCGATATAGTGTACCAAGCTGGAATCTGTACACTACACGCTCTACCACCATGATTTCCACCAAAGGTCAGGCCTACCGACCGAGCCCGTACAATTGTGTTATCCGTGCTTCCGCGTTTCAGAATACACAATTTCGACGATTAAGAATGACAATACAGTGCAGTCATGTCATCAAATAACCTAAATGAAGCATTTTTCATTGTGTATGGTGTCCGCTCAAGAAGCATCAAACATCGATGCGACGCGATTCAAGCACTCCCAGAGAACGTACGTCTCTTCTCACCGACAGCTGCCGGTCGCACTCGCCGGCACTTCTCTAGCTTTTGTGCGAGAACTCAGACGTGGCAATTCGTATGCTTGGGGAACCAATATGATAGCGTAATGTTTCCGGCACACTGCATTCGTTTTGGCCAAGCCGTTATGTAGTTGTTGCTTTAGCGAAAGAGCTACAGCCTTGCGCTGGCACGAACACCCTCTACATTGCGCGAAAAGCATCCCAATACTCAATCAAATAAATTAGGCGGGCGTGTCGATGGAATTAGCTTAGAAGCGTCATAAAGCGTGAGCAGATGTCGCCCTTTAGAACAAGCGCGAAACGGATATTAAACTTGGCAGACACCACCGGTAAACTGTTGCTGCTCCCCAGTCCCCTTGGTTTTTTTTTCTTGCAGTTGTAAATTGTAAAAAAATAGCACTGGTGCCATTAACACAGTGGCAATCGTTACAGGCAGCAGTTGCTTGTGTTTAATAAATGTGCAATTTTTAGTAGCAGGTGCGGATCTCGTCTATGTCGTGTACACGACAAACATAACTGAAGTTGAACCGTAAGTTTGTATACCAACCAACCAACTAACTAACGCACATATAACCTCATGTTGGTATGGCGCAGTGGCTGCTTCTGGACGCCGGTTGGTGCAGACGCAGGATGGAAAGCTCATCCCGAGCAGCGACAGCGGCCGACGCCGGCCGCGGTACAGCGTCTCCCCTCGTTCCAAAGGACTACAGGATTATTCTGCCTTCGTTGCCATCAGGTGAAGCGATGCGTCGAGCAGTAGCTCTACACTGCGACGTCAGCGGCCGACCGTACCGCATCGACGACTTCAGGAAACCTCTCAAAGATTTAGGCGTCATACAGCAAGTAAGTGGCATCGGAGCATATCAGATGTCGCACGTGTGGCTATTGAACATGAAGACCGTGGAAGCAAAGAAAGCGCTGACAGACGCAGGCGTTATTAAAGTTAAAGACCGGGCATGTCTCGTCATTGACCCGACGCGGCAAGAGGTTAAAATGAAATTGCACTGGCTAGCGTTCCATGTTACGAAAGACGCTATTCGACGTGCCTTCTATGAATACGGCGACGTCAAGGAGGTGACCGGTGACCGATGGAGAGTCGAGGATTTTGAAGGAGTTGAATCGACCACTCGTGTAATATGCATGCAACTACGAGATGGCGTTTCTTTGGATCAACTGCCCCATCAGGTGCGTATTGGCAGCAGTACGGCACTGGTCGTGGTGCCGGGAAGACCGCCTTTGTGCTTGCGGTGCCGAAGTATACGGGGCATATGCGACGCGATTGTAAGGTCCCAAGGTGCAGCGAATGCCACTCTTTCGGTCATGAGCAGGACGAGTGTAACCGTTCATACGCACGAGCTGCAGGGCGACGACCAGAGACTCAACAGAGTGAACTTCTCATGGATGAGGAGGAATCGGAACAAGCGTCTTTGCCTGCGACACCACAGAAGCAGACGACATCGGACGACACGCCGGTGCTGAGGAAAAGTGAGCAAGTTTCTTCAGCCCTGGACACGAACGCCGAACGGAAAATGGGAAGTCAAGCGGCCCCAACGACTAGCGAACAGACGCGTCCTGCGCCTGCGATGCACGCCACGTCGCAGCTGCAAGCAACGCGCCCTGAAACGCCGGCGTCCCAGGCCAACGCTGCTTCGACTCCTCTAAACTCGGCTTCACAGCACTCTTTGGCGAACGAAACGCACGAAAATGAGGATTTGCCTAGTGACCTGGATACCTTAAGCAGACCTGGATACCTTAAGACGGCGTCTGCAAAACGCCGTCGCGATTCAGACGACGGTGCTCAAGTAGACGAAACGCAAGTAAAGTCGGAAGTGCAGTGGAAGGTGGTCAGTGGAGGCAAGAAACGAAACGCTGCCCGACAACGGTCGTCGTCGCTCAAACGCGACGATGGCCGCTCAAACTAAAGGTGAACAACATGGATCCACCCTGGACGACGAGAGCCCAATAAGTGAACGTGCAGGGCTCTCAGCTTGGACCCGCTCACCGATCACGTCGCTGAGCGGGTTCGTGAAAGCAGCGACGCTTAATGTACGAGGACTGGCTTCCAGGAAGAAACAGACTCAGCTCTACAGACTAGCCATGGACCAAGACCTGGACATAATTGCTGTTCAGGAAACCAAAGTGGAGAGCGTGGACGCCACCGAGAGCCTACTGCAACGTTTCACCGGACGCTACACCGCCAGCGTCAGTCATGCAGTTGGTAGGTCGGCAGCTAGGGTGTGTGATCTTTGTGCGGAATAGTTTAGGTACCAGTGTTCAAAACGTCACGTCTGACTCATCCGGTAGGTTTGTTGTATGTGATTTGACCTTCTTTTCTCTTAATTGGCGAGTGATTTGTTTATATGCACCTCTTAAAGTTGATGAACGGTGTGTAACATTCGACGAAATTCGTACTTATTGTGAATGCGATCGCATAGTCATCCTTATGGGAGATTTTAATTGTGTGATCAGTGCCGATGATAAAACAAGTACATCCAATTTCAACGACTCAAGCACAGTCGCGTTAACGAATCTGATTTCTGACTTAGACCTTGAGGATGTTGCAGAGTGTATTGGTAAAGGACCAAAACTGTATACGCATTTCCAAGGCTCCAGTCATGCGCGCCTAGATAGGGCCTACGTATCACTGGATTTAATTCCGATTATCAGTGAGTACAATGTCCTCCCTATTTCATTTAGTGATCATTGCTTAGTATCATTTGTAATAGGTAAAAGAAATAGACGTAGACCAGTATTTAACTGGGACACGTGGAAGCTGAATTCTAATCTCTTGGAAGATGAAAAGTTTATGGACAGTGTTCGAGAGGCGTTGGTAAACATAGATAGTGGAGACCAAAAATACGGAGTGAAGTGGGAACAATTTAAACAGAACATAAAGTTGATAGCTATAGAACGCTCATGTGTAATAAAACACGGAAAGAGTGAAGAAGAAAGAACCCTACGTTTAAATCTCAAAGAACTGCTAGCAGAGGAAAGCAAAACGCCAGGCTTATTCACAAATGATATAAGGTCAGTAAAGTCTAAATTGGAACAAATTGATGAGGAGAAGTATCGTGGCGCACAAATAAGGGCAAGGGCAGAGAAAATGACCGTAGGAGAGAAACCGACCAAAAGAATGCTTGGTCTCGAAAAACGAAACGCTCAGCGGAATGTTATACATCAGATTGAATACATGGGTAACGTTACAAGTGAACAAAGATATATAGAGGATGCTTTCAACGAGTACTACACCACTTTATTTGATAAATGTAAAGTAAATGTAGATGAATTCAAGAATGAATTTTTAAAATTAATGCCAAAGGTTGAGGACTGCAGGAAAGACAGCCTAGAATGTCCTATTTCTGAACCGGAAGTGACAAAAGCAATCATTGCCCTCCATTTGGGAAAGTCCCCAGGACCTGATGGCTTAACAGCCGCATTTTATAAGGAATTCAAACACGAACTAGCACCGATCCTGGCGGCGGTTTTTAACGAAGCCTTAGACATAAAGACTCTGCCACCTTCTTTTCTGCTATCTCATACTATTTTAATTCCAAAAACTGAGGACGCAGTTAAATTACGTGAAGTGAAATCGTACAGGCCAATCAGTCTCTGAAATATTGACTACAAGATTTTGATGAAAGTGCTAGCAAGGAGACTGCAGACAGTTATTAATAACATTGTAGGCGACCACCAGACATGTGGGATTAAAAGGCGCACTATATTCACAAACATTCACAAGGCACGAAGTGTATTGGAGTGCTGCGATGCCACAAACGATCACATCGCGATGATCCAGATAGATTTAGAAAAAGCATTTGACCGAGTACCACACGAAATTCTTTTTCTTTTGTTAGACAATGTCAATGTTGGCAAAGTAATTCGAGATACAGTTCGAATGGCATATACTGGATGTAAAACTCGGCTAATCATCAACAAAGTTCTCGGGAAACGAATTAATGTCAGACGTTCTGTACGACAAGGCTGCCCTTTGTCTTCCCTCCTATTTTCAATTTATATAGAGTCATTTTGCCAAAAAGTCATGAAAAGCAATAACATAGTGGGGTACAAACTACAAGAAGCTGAAGTAAGGGTACTGGCATACGCAGATGATATAGCTGTGTTTTGTAAAGATTATGATAGTATCGCTGAAACCATAAAAATTGTGAACCTTTATTGTAATGCAAGTGGTAGTTTGGTAAACTGGAGCAAGTGCCTGGGTTACTGGCACGGCGAATGGCCTGTGACTCCACAATTTGTGGCTGGTATTTCATGGACTACTACTCCGGTACGATACCTAGGTGTGCCATTAGAAAATTATTGTGACAGTGAACCGTACTGGCGGCGTCAGGCCGTGGAGCTACGAGAAAAAGCTGAACAACTCAATGGTTTCCAGCTATCAATTTTCGCCAGAGCGACATTTTGTAACGTATTTTTAGTCAGTAAGCTCTGGTATGTCCTTCAGGTAATGCATTGTTCACGTGTGAATTTACAGAAGCTTCATCGAATATTTGCTGTTTTCTTGTGGGGTTCTTCTTGGGAGCGAACAAGTAGAACTAACTTATTCAGACGGGTTCGCTCTGGAGGACTTGGTCTGTGTCATTTGTACCTTCGTCAGTTAGTTAATCGGTTTATGTTTTTCCGAAATAATCTCACCCATTCATACGTACTGTTATACAGCTTAGGCTTGGAAGACGGTTGCCAGAATTTGTGGTAGCATCTGTTCACATGAAGGCAAGTATTAGAGGTTTCTTAAAAGAAGTTGTTGATTCATGTCTCTTTCTAAAAACGCGTTTTTCATTGGAATACCTCAGTACGGTTTCGCGTAAAAAGTTATACAAAGATTTAGTAGACACAGTTCTTCCTGTTCCCCTATATAGAGCATTATACCGTGTAGGCCCAGGCCAAAATGTCTTAAGCCGTGTAAAAAAAATGGAGGTAACTCCTGGAGCGAAATCCTTTTTCTTTAAGTTGCACACTGGGACCTTGCCCGTGAAAACATGGATGCAAGAAAAAGGCCTGTTCGTTCCTTGGGGTGTTGATTGCCTTCTCTGCAAAAAGCCGGAAACAATTGAACATGTTTTCCTGGACTGCTGGGATGCAGTCTTTTTCTGGGATGTTCTCCAAAGGACTTTGAAAAAGGATCTGCCCCTCGATGCCTATGGCATCAGATTTCTACCAGCATCAAATGAAGAAGGAATACCTTTCGACCTAGTTATGTTACTGGGCCTGCACGGTATATGGCAATCTAGAATGGCGGTGCGCCATGCTGATGTTAATGCACGTCCGGTTAGGCAATATTTCTTTCAATCTGTCTGTTCGTTCGTGGAAGCACAAAAGGTTCAACAAGAGGTGCCCGAATGGCTTCATCAAGTAGAAAGCCTTCTACAGATGAAGGAATTTTAAAAAGCCTGTTAAATATGATGCTTTTTACCTCTTTTTTTGTTTCATGTTTCTACTTTGTTTGATGTATATATGTTGGTGAATGTTGTATGTAAACAGGCAATAAACAAAGAAAAAAAGTTGGTATGGCGCAGTGGTTAGTGTCTCCGAATGGAAATCCGCAGGTTGCACGTTCGATCCTCCATGGCACCCTGTTTTTTTTTTTTTTACAGGACGTGTGTTTTTTTATACCATTTTTATAGAATTCTTTTTTATTTTTCGTGGCAGCTCGTCACGGTGATTCTGACGTCATTTCGCGCTCAAACGTTGCCGGCACTGCAGCACCCACCATACCCACCATGCGCCATGGTGGGCGTTTCCCACTATTCACCCACTACATTAATCCACTATAATGGTGGGTGGTGGTTTACACCATGCCCACCATTCGTTTTTTTCCGATAGGTGGGTATTCGACGACATGGCAAAGTAATGATTTATGGCGTATAGTATGTACCTTGCGACTGTGCTCGTCGTATTCGCTAAAAAAGCCGCTCCTATTTCCCTGTTGCGTGTTCCGCGCAGTGTCAATCACCTGCACATACCCGCATAATAGTGGTACATACCACCCGCGGATATGTGCCACTGTTGGGCGCAAAGTGTTTGACGACGTACACGACGGGATTGTGACATTATTCGTGTCTTGACCAGCATGTCATATTCGTCAAACCATCGTACCCTTCCATACTAATTTTGGTTCACGCCTAGTAAAGGGGGTTATCACGAAAGCACCCAGACGTAAGCGGTTAGACAGACAGATGGATAGATAGATACGTAGATGGACACCAAAAGTGCTTCCATGCAGCACGCAAAGAAATGCTTTGCATTTAATTTATCTGGCTGGTCAAGACATGAATAACGTAAAAATCCCGTCGCGTACGTCATCAAAGCCTTTTCTCCAGACACCTGTGGCACATATCCGTATACCATGCACGTGTGCTGTGGTAGGCGGGTATGACAGGTGTTTGACACTTTATATGTACTCAAAACGGCGAGAACACACATGGGTAATTTAAATACAAGAGTGTTAATGATTTCTTGTAGCGCTGTGGATGATTAGACGATTACAATATAGAGACTACATGACATGTGGTGCGCATTAAAAAAAATGACATGGGCAGCGTTGACCTGACAAGTGCCAATAATAAATATCAGAGTTCCAGCAGGAATTGAATCAAAGCAACAACCTGCGTGGTAATCAAGAATACTACCACCGATTTACGGCAGGTCTCGGAACTGCTTTTGGAAAAAGACCCGTTCACCGTAATGGTAGTGAAATGTGAATGGTGGTTGAAGTGCCGGCTATGTTCAATGTTATAATCATTACATATGTGCTCCTATGATACAGGCGTCACGTATACGGTTAACGTCAGTTGTAGTTAAGCGCCTTCCCCTCAAGTTGATAGCACTATAGCCAGGGCTGCCATCATCGTATAAGTACAAGTGCTACGCATCAGCTTACCACTTCTGGTGACGGTAATACCCATGTTGCTGTTGTAATTGTTACGCAACTGTTAATAACTACTTATACAAAACATATGCGACTGTTTAACGTATGTTTGTGCTTATAAAATTTGTACATATATTCATCGTCTCGCCCCACCACGGTGGTCTAGTAGTTAAGGTACTCGGCTGCTGACCCGCAGGTCGCGGGATCGAATCCCGGCTGCAGCGGCTGCATTTCCGATGAAGTCGGAAATTCTGTAGGCCCGTGTGCTCAGATTTGGGCACACGCTAAAGAACCTTAGGTGGTCGAAATTTCCGGAGCCCTCCGCTACGGCGCCTCTCATAATCACATGGTGATTTTGGGGCGTTGAACCCCACATATATACCAATCAATCATGTATTTATTGTCATTTCCTAACGTTTCGCGCTATAAAAGATACTACAACACAGACACCCTCTTTCCGCGTGCTTCGCATTACATCGATTCTCTGCATAATTTTTTTATGGTGCGTTTGTCTTTGCCCACGTAAGACTGCCGAAGATGTCTCAAGCTTCTTCGCTTTTTCATATCTGCGCCTTGCAAGGTCGAAAATTTTCATCTAATGTAGAAATTTTGTAACGGAGTGTAAAATTTATTTTCTTAGCAGCTTCGCCAAACTTGAAGGAACAGCAGAGCTGGATGGCCTTCCTTGGTTCTCTTTATTTTTTTCTTTCTTTGTCTCTTTCTTTTCTTTGAAATTTTGCCAACTTTTCATTGTCTTCGTTTCTCTCTCTCTTTCCCCGTCTGTATCGTTCTACATTTTATCTTGTTTTCAGTTTCTTCCTTTTCTTTCTCCCTCGTCTCTATTTCTCCACTTCCTCCTTTTCTCTCTATTTCTTTGTTAAGCCAGTTTCTAGTTTCTCTGTCAATTTCTTTCTCTGTCTTTCTGTCCTTTTCTCTTTCTTACACTTTTTTCACTTTATTTTGATCTCTTTACTTATATCTATCTTTTTTCTCTCTCTCATTCGTTCTCTCTCCCATCCGAGTTATTGCATCCGAAGCTGGGCAAATCGGCGCCCTGAGACAGCGTTCACCAGGCGCACATCTTCGCGGAGAGCGAAGCAAATGATGAAGCGGGCGAAGAAAGCGCGCGCAGTTACACGCACTCGAAACAGAGGTTGTGCCAGCGGAAAATATAAAAGACTAGAGCCCCCCCCCCCCCCCAATTTCCACCAGCCCCCTTTGCCCCCGCCCCTAAAAAGCAAGCATATTCAATATAAAACGCATGTGTTCCCAGTCTCCCTGCCCCCCTGAAAGAACTCGCTTGTCGTGGGTGCCCCACCCTAAAGGTATCCTTGCGCCGCCCCTGGCTAGAAATCAAGAAGTAATTGGTGGTGATGATGATGATGATGATGATGATGAAATGATGATGGCTTCTGCGAGCGCGTAACGGCATTACGAAAAGCACAACAGGTCCACAGTAGAACAGTGGTCTATTCCGTTAGCCATGTTGGGCACCGATCTATTCTTGAAGAACAAGTGAAACAGCGCAGCATAAAACTAAGTGATAAGAAAACAATAGAGGAGGAGAAAATTAAGATCTGAATAATTTTCATGGTATAAATGCCCACCCCCTTTCCTCCCCCAAATAAAAAAAACGTGGCTCACATTCACAGTACAGACTGGTATACGCATGTTGCCTGGGAAAACCATTTGTTATGCGAGTCAGTCCTTGCCATTAGGCGCACGCAACAAAGGCCGGCACCAACGAAAGAACGAGATGGTGTTAATCTTGACGAAAAATATTGCTTATAGGTTATTGGAAATCCAGATTTTGCTCCTGAACGCCGACGACAGTGGTCTATATAGATTTGACCCGCAGTGTAGGTTTGAAGTATTCTTTTGGCAGAAGAACTTTGGGCGAAGTATTGTTGCTGCAGGCCCTACCGTATAGCAAAAAACAGATTTTTTCTCCTTCTCACTTAAAGTGAACTTGGCATTTTCAGAAACAAAAAAAAAAGCCCCATGTGGACATATATTATTGCAAATCAGTTCTGCGGAATCTCGCAAAATGGCAGTAAGGTTAAGGGGGGAACAACTGACAACCAGCGACCACCCCAGAAAGGTGTTGGTCCCCGCTTCGACCCCCGAACGGGGCCAATCTTTCGGTGACTATGATAGGGCAATACTGCAAAACAGAATGTTAAGATAGAAGGTTCCGGGGAAATTCTTCAAGACGTACAAGTCATTAAAATTGCAGTAAAATCATTGGGGTTTGAACAGCTTTTGCAAATGCCTTTGCTTTACATGCAAACAAATTTTCTTGTTGAAACAAGAAACGATACTCTCTGAATAAAATTTCTGGCACACAACACTCAGATGACTTTCTGTAGAAAACTTCCACGCGACTAAAAAATGTTTTCACATGAATGTTTTTAGCAGTAAGCAGTTTTAATGAATTCAGTTGGCATGGTTTTTTTCGATTGCATTAGAGATGATCGCCAAAAAAGGCTGAGACATTTGGCAAGAAATTTGGAGTCTGTTTGCCAAAAGGATATCCAAGTAAAGCTATTAATTAGCCTAGATTGATTGATTGTACTCTGAGAACTCTAGGTGATAGTTAAAACTTCATTTTTTCTTTGGAAAAAAAAGGAGCAATGTCACACGGATGAGGAGAGGAAGGTCATTATTTCACAATCACCTGTTTATCGAGAGGAGGGAAAATCAATATCTTTGTTTCATTTTTAGATTTTGTACCGAAATTTTCATGGATGACATTACAGATTTTTTAGTGTATTTCTCGCAGTTTGCCAACATCGGATCCATGAAATTTCGTGAAACTTGGCATGGCAACTGTACCGCCTATTCAGAGACAATGTATGTACTTCATTCTTACCTTTACGTCTAGGATCCATGTATGAACCGGTATACGCCGTCGAAATTTATGAAGTCATGGCGTTTGGCGCGGCAATTCGAAGGTAGCGTCATTACCAGCGTTTCTCTTCGCGTGTTTTCTTGCTTTATAAGCGTCCTTTCCCGGTAAGGGTTGTGTTTTCACGAACCGAGCAGAGCCTCGACAGCACCTTCAATCCTTCGAAACACCCCGAGAGGAAGCTAACGAGGAGGATAACGAACCATCCAGAATGACCCTTAAACGAAATGGCCGATTCTTTAGCGAAGTCAGCAATAAGTGGGCCATTTTTACCATGTTTTCCACCATCCGTTTATGTAACACCTGCGCGATTTCGCAGTCGTACCACTATGGAAAGCTCCACAGGTACATCACCCACAAATTTGACAGAATATCGGCACTTATTATATTCCTGGCGCCGATCCTCTTGTGACACACATAAACAAGAAGTCGCAAATACGACGCTGCGCTGTAGGGTGCCGAAACTAAATTTATACCAACACAATTCTGGTCAGGCTCTTTCTCCAATGTGCACTTTCTGTGGCGAGCCAGAAACTATGAATCATTACTTTTTGATATGTAGACGATTTACTATAGATCGTAAATCCAAGTTGAAAAATACTTTACGTGCCATTTCGAACGAATTTATCCATGCCCGTGATTCTGTGCTTTGGAGCCTCTATTTTTGGGTTTGCCAGTGCGAAAGTTTGCGAGGCAGTGCGGAATTATTTGAATGAAACGAAAAGACTAACAAACTAATATTATTCGTCTGTGTCGACATAGGCATAACTTCTACCTTTTTGTTCTTTCTTTAAAGCTAGGTTTTGATCTAGGTTGTTATTTATTACTAATACAGGAGCTTTACAGTAAGTACAGATCGGTGATCATCAAAATTTCATTCTAAAATTTGTAACGTTTTCCATTTGTAAGTTCCTTTACTCTAAAATACAATAATATCTCATAAGACCACTCAATTATTGGGCGATACCCCACAGTGGGTATGAGCACAAGTGAAGGGCAACAAGAACAAGAACAAGGACCCTTCGCGAAATTCTTGCTAACCAGCAAGGCACACGACAAAAATACAGCCTCCCCTCCACCCCACAAATCATCAGAAGAGGAGGAAGCGACTGACCTCCGCAGAATTCAAACTGGGGTTTTTCCCAGTCTTCAAACATTAAACAAAATGTCCATAGTGTAGCGGCTCACCATCGCTCTACCACATTTGTGGGGATGCCCAAACCGACCACTTAATTCAGATACCTTTTTAGGTCAGTACAAGCTATCTCTTTCTGTCGAGCAATGGGAGGCACAGGTCACCAGCTCTGACCCAGAGGTGCAGCTTGCACTTCTGGGTGCAGGCGGCAGCAGCCAGTGGAGCCCTGGACTTGGGGCCCATCGAGCTCAAGGGCCCTGTCCCAAACCCTCGAGAATAAAGTTTTTCCTTCCTTCCTTCCTTTCGGTGTTGCAAAACTGTTGTTTATGAATACTTGAAAAATCGGCTTTGTGTCCCATTGAATGATGAATGGTATCATGACATGGCAGGTCCTTGTACTGTAACGCCGGAGTCAGTTGTGGGCACGTTAGAGATGTGCCTACGAGAAGCACGTTTCAATTAAAGTGCTATCTACCAAACATAAATGATGCAAGCTGATTGCCGCTTGCAAAAGAGTACGTTGCTGTCAAGAGTTCATTCTGTGAACGCACTTTGCTGCCTCTCAACTGCATGCATCCCTGTCGGCATCGACTTTAAGGGCTTGTATAAAAGGCATCTGCACGTTTGGCTTGGAAAAACAAAACTCACTGCTGTTATTAATATTTCGATATAAAACAACCACATTTCTCAATTTTTTTTGCTCTTTCATCTGCATTTACGAAAAACATGCTCACAGACTGTCACCATTTCATCTTTTCTATACCAGCGCACCGTGTTAATGTTTAGCGCTGTGCACCATAAGTGTCTTTCCGTGTTCCGAAGCTTATTCTGCATATGTGCAGTCAAGGGACATGCGAGTCGAAAAATGGAAGTTTTTTTTCTTCAAAATATGTATTTTTGTTTTTATTTGCTTTCACAAGTTTAGACTCTCTACTTTCTCGACAAAAAAAATCTGAAATTTGTATTTGAACTCGAAGTACGTTAAAGCTGGCTACTAAACACTAAAAATAATAACTACAGCATACCCATGGAGTTAATGATGATGATGAGTGGGGCTAAGCTTCGGGGGGTTTTATAGTTAAACCGTGAATCATTCGTCTGTCTGTCTGTCCGTCCGTCCGTACCTGCTGAGTGAGTCGTAGAACTAGGAGGTCACGTACCAAGAGAGACATATGCATCTACAGACTCGCGGCTTTAGGAGCTTCGCCCCTAAAAAAGCTAATTTATTAAAGTCCCGTGGAAATTGTCGCCTGGCTGCTTGCCATTGCATATCGTATGAGGAGTTAACTAAAGTGATATGTTCTAAATAACCACGATTGCCAAGCCCTCATTATGGAAGAAATCATATAAAAAAACAAATATTTCCTGCATAGACGACCTTTCACTTATACGTTTAAAATGAGTTTTTCTCACGATTCACTTATGGGCAACTTCTTGAGTTTGGAAATCATGTTTTAAATGCGGAGAATTTCTTAGTCGCACGATGTCACGCTTCGTGCGTAGGCGTTGTCCACATCCCCGCTGCGCATGCTCGGGCCTTGCATTTCGTGCCGCATGCTTGCGTCTCGTGCCAACTATTTGCTCCCCCCCCCCCCTCTTTTGCCTCGCAAGGCTGACGCAGGCAGCGTCTGCCTGTAAAAGCCGACTGCTCAAGCTGCACAACCATTCACTGGTCACCCCGTACATGTAGGCACTGGAACGCACATCAACGTACCACCACTCGTTGAAGGCAACGCTTCTCCTTCTTTGAATAAATAAGAATAATAAAGACAAAATAACCATTAAGCATTACCAAACCACACTGAATTATGCAACATTCACGTGATACCCCCCCCCCCCCCCCCCACACACACACGCTCTGCGATGCATTTACTCGAGTTCCCCCCGTGGGAAGGTGCAGGCGGCATTTTTGAGTACTTCTGATAGCCGATTGGGATTAAATTTTGCCCCCACATTCCTTAATATGTGACAGGTGCAAGTGTTTTCTTCAAAACTCTATATCGTCTGTACAATTGTTATAAACCCAAAGTAAGCAGGTAGTATGAACTGAGGTTTTTAAAAAAAATTCTCATTACAATTTTTTTTCTCTATTAAAATGTGTTATACCTACTTTTTCCATATTTATTTACATTATATTGTTCATGTAGAGCAATATGAGCCATAACAGCTCAGAACCATAAAAGCTTAGCGGCAGGAAATGTTTGTCCAAAAAAGTTATACTTTACACATCGTCATGACATCAAACGAAAACTGCGCAACTCACTCTAAAACCGATCACATATTTGAAGTCAGCATAAAAGCATATATATACAATGAAAACTCCATTTCCCCCGACTGCAGATTAAGGCAACTTTTCTTAATTGCATCTCCCCTTAACTTGCTCTTTTGACCAAGATATATGATATGATTCATATATAGCTCAGTCGGCAAAGCATTGAAAGCATTATCCCATGATTCTATCTTTGGCCCTTTCCAGTAGCGAGTCAATTTTTGATCAAATTTCATTCCTTTACATTATGTCATCATTTTATGCGCCGCAGTTAAAACCTATGCTGTATCACTAAGGAGAGCTGCAACTATAAAAATGGACTTTTTTTTTTTGCAAAAATTATCGCTTAAACATTCGGCTTCGTAAATTGCATTTGGTCATTAAACTTTTATTTCAAATGCAGATTAGAAATTGGAAAGAAATCCCCTTTTTTTTCGGCCCATGCCACCCTGGCTTCAGCTACAGCACTTTCTGAGGCTGCAGTGTATGCTGAAGTTGATTGAAAGAGGAAGTGAGGCCAAATACAAAGGCGAGCACTTCATAAACTGCTATTACCATCTGCACGGGGAGATAAGCTGAAACATGATAGAATACAAGAGGTACGAAATCGGTATGAAACAGCAATAACCGCCAATCCATCCATGCGACTTTCAATTCTCAGTATGGAAGGAAGTCGCGAATTCTGTTCATGAAGAGTGACCTCCGGTGTAAGTAGAGGTAATTGCCAGAACTCTTCAGGAGTCCACACCAGATTACTCTCATTAATGTTGGCTAACGAACCCCTTTTTGGCTGCACACCCCACACAGTATAAGCACCTCACAGACCGCCATAATCATCGTTTATTAACCCTAAGCATTGCGTACCATAGCCACGTCGACTCCATTATGATACATCCGAAATAAGGCAAAACGTGTGCGTCAGCAATGTTTTTTATAATAAATCTGCAGTCAAATGGCGAATCCTGTAACTTCCCTTGATGAACAGCCAAGCTGGTTGCTGTCCTAAACTCGTCCGCATGAGAACATATTCAAGATAATCCTGCAAACGATCTTCAGAGACCATTATCAGGACGAGGACGTTTGTACCGTTTGAGGACGAGCATATGGTGTCGACTGCTTTCCGAGATCGATCGGATCCGGAGATCACAGGTTCAGACTCTGGTGGCCGCAAGTTGTCTTTTTGTCCACTTTACTTTCTTCACATCTGTATCGCAGTTATTAGAGTACACTTAAAACAGACCAGCTAACGTCTCCTTACATGCAGGTTTTCATGAAGGTTGTGTCAACAAAGAATCCTGCCCTCGTCGTCTTGGCACGTTAAATTTGCAATCGTGCCCTTGCAAGAGTTCTTTGTCAAGTAGCGCATGTGTGCCCCGATGCTCTTTCGCACCCGCCGCTCCCGAGTAGCGCACAAATGCCGTCACACGCTTTTCATATTTGGCGGGCTCTCTTTAAACGTCAGGGAAATCTCCACAGAGCATGTATACACTGCCACAAAAAACTGTACTGCTATTTTCGGAATGCACACTGCAATGTAAGGAAGCGCACCTGACTATAAAGAGAATAAATAAGGTTTCCATAATAGCCTTCAGCTAATCAACCACAATATAAAGATAGCATAATGAAAGCCCCATGAAGGCAATCATATGTTGATTTGATACAGTTGCAGTGAGCCACTTTCTAAAAATATTGTTCATGCTACATGCAGCTACTTATATACGCACGATTCTGCACTTTGCCATACGGAGGATTATTATATATATATATATATATATATATATATATATATATATATGGGAAAGAAGTGTATACATAAGGGCTCGTTTTTCCGTGTTTTGACACAATATTAATGAGATCTAACAGGCAGTAATGCCAAGCAATGTACAGGGGAAGTTATTAGAACCAATGGAATGTAAATAAGAAGAAAGAAAAGTGGGTGAAAAAATAACCACCCGTGAGCAGGCTATATATATATATTGTGAGCGCTGACTATGTACTTCATCTTCATCTGTATGACCAAACCATTGTAGTGATCATCATCGTATGTCACGCGGGCTGGCTCTCTGGCTCGTGCGTCTGGATTAAAAAAGGATAACCTGGTTGCTGCCGTACCGGACGTGGTCTCATAAGATTAAATATATATATATATATATATATATATATATATAGCTGGTGTTGGTGTGGAAGCTTTGCCAACAAAAGTAAAGCCAGCTTTTGCCACTGCCAAGATGGCGGAAACATGCTCTTTTCCGATAATGGCCACTTAGAGATTAAGTGGCTTTGATATGCTAGTATGTAATTTCTATCTTAAAAGAGCTGTTCCCGACGAAATAACACGCGTACAGAAACGAGTATGGGTGACTGAATTTCCCAAAACTTTGCCTCCAATTAGAGGCTCACTAAGAGAAACTAGTAACACTAAACGCACTTTTTCTCTATGTGACGCGAAAGAGTTTCCACATTATACTCATTGGGCGTGTGAGGGAAACGCTCCGTTCTTAATCGCTGAACGGTAATACACTTTATCATGCCGCTAGTAAAATAGCCGCCGCAGCCGCCATATTGCCACAGGCACGGCTTTGCTGTAGCTTCACTCCTAGGCAATCATTTCCATCTTGGTAGGAAGCGCAGCAACTATTACACACAACTCACAACACAACCGTGTGTTATGTGTTCCGTGTAATAGTTGCTGCGCTTCCTACCGAATTGGATTCATACCAACTGGCCCAATAAAATTGTTTATTGAATCATTTCTACTCCAGCATTTTTTTTTTAAATCCTTCTTGATACGGACTCGGTCGCCGGATTCCGTACCGAACGGTTGTGCCCCCGCGATCTGAGACCACAGCGCAGATCGCGGTCGCAGTTACAGGCCGACCGGTTCGCCCTTCGCCATCTCCTGACGCCGTGAAGGTCTGGCCGAGTGGTGCCCCGTCCTCGGACTCCTTCGACCATGTCCCCATTCTTCTCTTTCTTATCTTTACTTATCTCTTATCCTTTTAATCTCTCCTTATGCCATTCCCTCGTGAGCAACTGCTGAGGTGTCGCACTTATAGATGCAGACAGTTGCGGGGCTCACTTTAATCTTTTTTTTTTTCTCTCATTTAAGAATGACTTCCTCCACTTTGCCATAATCCTCTCTTCTGCACGACCTATGGCACTGCTTGTGTATGCACGTCAATAATGAATACTATACACTATCAGTCAGAACATGCATTAGAGAAAAAAAGTCGCATTTATGACGAAGGCCTAGCAGAAAAAAAAAAAGAATAATGGTACTTCCGTGACCAATGCATCACTTAAGTACCAGCTTACCCGATGGTTATGAGCATCGCCATCCTCGGATGATCACGTTAGTTTGTGAAGACGAGCTGTAGTACTAAAAAAGTAATGGACATGAAGAACACTAGGCCTTCCCTAAACTCTTTATGTTTTACAGTACTACAAGTTTATGCACAAAAGAAGTGGGGCTTAATCATAAATTCTTTCTTGGCAATAGCAATGTTCAATATAGTGCAGAATGACTCGACACTAGCTGGCAGAAAGCCGTGTGCCTTTATTCCTTTATTGCGAACTTTTGCGAGTGCAGCACTGTACAATCGCCTTAGATGCGCAAGTGCTCATGACAGACAGCAGCAGGTAAACAAGATGCCGCACATTGAACTGGTAAACTCTTATTCCTAGATCAAGGCAGAGAAACAACAGTGCGCTGCCTCCGTCATGCAGACAACGTGCTGGTGCATGTCTGCAAAATGAACAGCATTATGTTTGTGCAATGGCTTATACCTGTATACAAATTACTTTTCATTGTATGGATTACACATACACTAGGTCATACACTACATAATGTACGTCTCGTAGTAGTACTTTATTCATCACAGCCTACAAAAACATTGTTACATAATGGTTACCATGACCATATGCAAGTAGTAAATACATGTGGCATAAATGCATACAGAAAAACATCGGATGGCACTTATAAGAAAAGAAGACATTTGTACTGCTACACTTTGTTAAACAAAGATGCTAGTTATGCATTGTGGACTACCATCCACTAGTCCCATTAAGCCCAGGACTAATCCTTCGAGTCACTCGTCTGATAAAATGTCCCAAGCAACTTCCATTAAGTAGAGAAAAATGGCAATACACTACTTTCCACGTTCACTATGTGCCCTAGACAGACCATGCCAATTGCAAGCAAAACTTAAGGCATCACACAATATTGGCAGCCAAAAACAGAAGAGAATGAAGTATGCTTGAGAATACTCGCAGACACTTGGTGCAACTTTCTTTGTGCAGTTTCGACATCACAAAATTTGCTCAAAGAAGATTTTCACATATTTCAGACAGCTAAGCCAGAGACAAGCATTGGCATTTTAACAGTAATAACAGCAAAACGTACGGGTCCCCTTGTTTCAGCCGAACATCAGCTCGGCCACATAAAGGACTTGACAGCACAACAATGATACAGTTCCCAGCTTTTTGCTAGTGGTGGTTGGCATACATTGAAAAATTGCTGTTTTGAATACTGGGCTTAAGTGGATTTTTTTTTTGGCATTCTCACTTTTCAATATTTTACAGTTTCAAACCTGTATCTAAGGGTCACAAAAACAATGAGAAATACAACAGCATCTGCTTTGTCAGACTATGCTCAGCTTCTGAGCAGATTGGAACACCAACACAAGACTTTTGAGAACACAATTGTACACCCTCAAAAGTCATCCCCCAGCCTTGGAGGTCAAGACGGAGGGACAGGAAATGCAGTAAAACAGGTGCACAGATCACAAATAGCCTGCCCACACTAAAATTCTGCACATGCGCTAATTCTGTAGGTGCTGTAAGTGCTGAAAACATGTGTACAGAACATGAAGATTTCACACAAAGGCTCATAGTAGTTCCTGCTCATACGGCCAAAGAACAAACAGCATGCACAAAAAAGGTAAAGGTCTATCACTAAGGCAGTTCTCACTTTTTCTGCTATGCCTTCTGCACACAAGTGAAGGAAAATGAATATAGAGACATCAAGCCAAGCCAGGGAACAATAAACAAAGGCCATAGCAAACTTACCAGCCAACATACCAGCCCTCAAAATCTATGCACTCTTATACCAACGGCAGCAGTTTCTTTCAGTCTTCACTGGAATGTACCTTCTGCTTCCACACATAAAAAAAAAAAAGAAACTCCAAATGTGCACCGAAGGTTTGTTCCACAAGCAACGGGCTCGAGAGATACACATTAGAAACTTGAAAGTGCATAAAGCTGATTCAAGGTTAATGATGCCATTATTACCATCCATGCCCATAAATGCATACGGCAAGCATCTTGCATGACAAGCAATTTGAAAGCTTCAAATATAAACTCAGGTCTTTGACAAGGTAATCAATGTTTGTCTAAAACAGATTAGCATACAACACTTGTGCAATACACTATGGAAGAAGTTATTAAGAGAAATTATACATGAAACATGCTTTTCGTGCCTAAAAAAAGTTATTTATAGTGCCCTCAGAATAATGCACTAATAAATTCTCTGATCACTAACCCTAACCTTATAGTGAAACATAATATATATGATTTATAATATAAAAAAAAAGCTTAGCATACAACATGCCTTCATTCCATTTTCTATGGGCACATTGGTAGGTGAACAGACTTTAAGGCAAAGTTGTCTATATGCAAGATATTTACTAATATTATATAGAAAATTACACTTCAAGACCACTGGCCATGTACTCGGGCGTTCCCCTAAGATCTGTTTTAGGACAAATTCTTTTTCTGATATTTTTTAATAATCTATGTTAAATAGTTGAGGCTCCTATTAAAATGAAACGTTTTGCAGATGACTGCTTGATTTATTCCCCCGTTACTTGCGAAGGTGACCAACTTAATCTGAACAGGCGCTTACAGGCATTAGATCAGTGGTGTATAATATGGGACAAGAAAATAAACTATAGCAAGACAACATTTACTCATATCCACTCTAGAGGGCGGGAATGTATCACATCGGAAGTCACCTTTTAAATAATGCCGCTTGTTTCAAATACGTACCTAGGAGTTAGTATTATGCACACATTGAAATGGTACTCGCTTATCATCTGTTCTAAGGCAAACATCTGTTCTAAGGCAAACAAAAAACTGTATTTCCTAAAGAAAAAACTAACTGCTTACAAAACATTCATACGTCATTCAGTATGAATGTTTTGTAAGCAGTTAGTTTTACATCAGGTGTGGCATGTTTCAGTTTTTTCTTTAGGAAATACAGTTTTTTTGTCTTGGAGTATGCTAGTATTGTGTTGTCGCCTCACCAGAAGGTGTTGTGGACAAAAATTGAAAGAATACAAAAATTAGCAGTCCGTTTCACATGCGGTAGATACCGACACACACACTCAGTCGCAGCTTTGTTAAAGTCCTGTGAGCTTGAGTGTTTGGGATATCGCAGGTGCAAACATCGCCTCCAATTTCTTTTGAAGATTATAAGTGGACAAACAAAAATAAATAAGAATTTATATCTTCAGCCCCCTGGAAGGCGATGTGATCGTCTTAATAATAGTAGAGCAATTCAACCTTATTTCACACGCACAAATGCTTTCCGCCACTCCTTTTTCCCAGACACAATAGATATGTGGAATAGTTTACCCAATGCAGTTGTGCAACAAACAACGTCAGTGATTTTTGAAAATGCATTACAGTTTACTTTGTAGTGATGTGTGCAAAATTCTGTTGTGAGCATTTATTTGTTGATTTTTATGTGTATAGTCAATGTTGTTTGTTTCTTATTTTTCTGTTGTTGGTTATTTATCTCGTATTTATATGTGCTTTTGAATTTTTCTTTTTTGTGCGAACGTTATGTACTTTGTCACACCCTCCCTGTAATGACCCCAAGCACGAGGTTGACAGTATCAAATAAATAAAAAAATATTAAACAGACATCACTGTTTCGTAACATAATCACTATGAGATTAATACTTGAGAGTTTTCAAATTCTTGTGCCTTAGCATGTTTCAAACTGCACAGTTTAGCTGGTCAGGCTGACTGCTGGCATGGAACCATATCCTGATAAACAGAATGTTGATAACAGGTAAATTTATTGATAATAAAAATGAGAATCGAAAGGCATAAATGAAACTGTTTAATTTAAGCGTTTTGAACAAAAAGACAAAAAAAGACAAACTGATTCATGAGAAGGACTCTGAATTTAAATAAATATATACAGAAAGCTAGAGCTGTCCTCACAGACTTGCGTTTGAAATTCTCTACTAAATGCTCAAGGAATGATAATACTGAATGGAAAAATTATCAGCCTGAAAATTACATTGCTTACATAAAATTTCTCATACGCAAACAACTGTTCAGAAAAAAAAAGTTGATGCCAGCTATATTGATGCATGCTAATATTAGCACAATCGAAGCAAGCATCTTGTGAATTCGCCCCCATGCCCCATGCAGTCATTTGAATCAGTCTTGTATACACCAGATCAACACAAGGTGATCCTAACTAAAAGATTGTACAGTTACTAAAGGATGTAATATTGGTGTATGTGCAAGAAAGAATATGAGATTCGGCAAACCACTGCGGTCAAATCTGGCCTATTATCACAGAAGACTTTGTACAATCACTGAATCGGCATCCTGGAGCACAGCTTACTAATAGGCGTGTGCAATCTTATAAGCCCGTTGCTGTGAAACAAGCGAGATTCAAAAGTAGTTAGAACTGCATTTACACCTTTCTTTCCAGCTTCAGTCCAAAATCCTTCCCCATAAACAACCATAAAATGCAAACACAACACTGTAGAAGCTTGTGACTGTTATAGAAAATAAGCATCAATGAGAGCCACCGATATTCTCATAGGCTGAAACACAAAGCTGAACAAACACACCTTCAACAAAGATAATACATGTGGCACTCAACTTAAATGGAAGACATGGATTCTGTTGGCTTTGTGCGAATTCTACCAAACATAGGTAGCTAAAAGACTCACACTTTTTCGGTGTACACAAACATAAGCATATTATGACTCAGGAACATTAAGAATGTGAACAAACAAAACAAGGAAAGCAACAATGGCACATTATAAACACATGGGTCCACAGAGTAAGCAAAATAGGCTCCACCACATGACATAATTAAGCCTTTTGAAAAATAAGGAGAATCAACAAAAACCAAAAAATTGTGACATAGGGTGTTAATAAAACTAAGGGTCACATAAAAGCAAAGCATTAAACATGTGCCAGTCATTAATGTTATACTTGCTTAATAATAAATACACTGTTGACAAATATGGACAAAACTATAAGAGTATTCCCGTAGAGCACAGCACATATTTAAAAAAATACAGTAAACAAGTTTTTAAAAGACATTTGTATGCCCTAGCTTCAAACAGGCATACCCAAAATATACACTACAAGCTTTGTAAAAGCCAGCCTTGGGTATTTTAATAGCTTTAAGTAGCCCCATTTGTCCTTCCCTGCGCTCTAGGATACGATGAAACTAGGTAAATACATAACTAAACCATGCTCTAAAATTAAGACATTGTTGCTCAGATTATTGTAAGAGAAGCAACCACGAAATGAGCGAACCATGCTGAAATCATCAGCACTGACAATTGTAAGTAGCCCAGAGTAAATAAAATGCATATATAGGTTAACAGAGTGTATGTACGTACCTTCAAACCAGATGCTTTGAGCCTATCTGTAACAGCTTGCAAAATAAAGGTGATTACGACAATGCAACATAACAGTGCGAATAATAAAAACTGTAAAGAATCTTGTACATCACATATAACGGCACACCATCCTTGCACAATTCTTACCTGCCAATTATTACTTCTAAGAAGTCCACACTAAAAAGGTGAGGTAACAAATAATAAATTTTGACCATTTGCCGAGACAGCTGAGTTACGCTGCTGCAACTTCTTGAATGTAACAATAACAAAAATGTTCTCAGTTCCACCGAGAAAAACGATTTTTCAATTGTAACAATAAAACATAGGGCACCTTTGATGAAAGACAAACCTGCAGCTTGCAAGAAGTAAAGCCAATGTTTCCATATTAGAACCACTACTGCTGTCAGTTCTCACATTAAACACACTCGAAAGGACAACTGTTGAAGACAAATGCAAGTCCTTTTGACAATCACAGCCCAATTTTTTTCTTTTCTTTCTTTTTTTGTTCCTGGCTGTAAATCAGAAGAGACGAGGCCCAGACTATTGCACTTGCTATCACCGACAGAACAAGCGGGTGCATCAAGGAGAAACGGTGATGAATTGTAAAGGGGGAGGGGCAAAGGAACGGGTGAGACCCAAACGGCCATTCTTTGAGAAGGATGTTCAGAAGTCCTGAATGCGGTCTCCCGATCCTTCATACTTGTCCTTAACTTCGTCGCTGTCCTCTTCTGTGTCATCTTCAAGCGACTTGTCACGGTTGGTTTTGTTCATCAGCGATTCTGCAAAGACAGTAATTCTTGATATACTATGGTTCAACTAAATTTTGCATCAGCTGACAATCTGTGCAGGTGGGACAGCATATTTTGTTGATGCTAAAAAGTATTAGCACTTGATTTCATTAATATGACTTCAATTCAAAATCTACCAAAATCTGTAAGACTAACGTGCCTTCAATTCACTCTGAACATGCTGCATACAGCTTGTGGGACAGGTCAACAATAAATGCTTCAGATTTAGGGTGTGTGTGCATGTTTTAAAATTGAACACAGTAAAAGCTTGTTAATTTGAATATCACAAGATTGGAAGAAATGCCTGAATGAACAATTTTGCAATACAACTTAAGGGACACTAAATACAAATAGTGAGTTGACATTAACAGTTAAAATAGTGGTCTCTTAGTGCCATTTTGATGCCAAGGAAATGCTTATTTTGAAATAAAATAGCATTTTAGAGGTCCACGCGGTGCTGGCGCACTTCAAATCACTCGCTTGAATGGCCGCCTGACATATCAGTTGCCTTGTGCAACGTTGCCCGCCTTTACTGTGAAGCTAGGGTACATTGCAAGCCTCCCTGAAGTTGTGGTAGATATAATCCTTTGCACAAAAGTGCAGAAAGCCCACATGCATATTTTTTTGGCTGTTTTGCACATAGGTGCAGAGGCATGCCATTCAGCTACTTCAAGGGTAGGGGTTTGTTTGGCAGCACCCAATGGTAAGTCATGTCGATTACTTTGCTGCAGCTCCAGTGGCATTCACCATTCGGGCACCCGACAGCATAACATGCACGTGGCATTTTGTCAAACTTTCTGTCACAGCGACTTTCGTGAGCGTGCAAAGACGACCCAGCCGTACGCGATATCAAAACTACCACTGAGATGGGACCGCAAGAGCAAAACCCAGTTCAGCAAAAAGAGAACTTTTGAACCACCCTTGCCGTTCCCAATAGCAATCAGTTTTTTTTTTTCCATGAATCAAACAGAAACAGACAAAAAAAAACAGCTTTTTATTATGGGCTGCAAACCATGAAAAGTTCTTTTTTTATTGCAAGTCGTTTAATTACTAATGAATAGTTGTACTCTGGAGTCTTGATGCCACTGGGATCATTTAAAAATGTCCCACTCGTGGCAAATATGGTGTCGCAGAATTACTTAAATTTCTTGATTCGTACAGCACTGCTGTAGATAATGTTCTAGATGCTCTTAAGTATTGATTTTTCACCCTGATGTAACTTGATATTTGCCTTTAGTTTCCCTTTGAGTGTGATTATTTTTGAATGACACTGGTTCACTGTAGCATACGTACCACAGTCGGGCCGGTCTCTCCGGCGTGTGTTGGCAAACTCGGCGCCATGACGGTCAACGCACCAGCACATGCCAGCGCTGCTGTGGCACTGGGCTGGTAAGAAGTAACCCTCCTCGTCACACTGTGGGATGTACGCCCCTGCATCATTATTGAAGAGAAATGTTTTTTTTATATGCAAGTGAAGCAACAGCTCCAAACAACTAGAGTGGAACCATGATTATATACAACTTTGAGGAGACCACGCAAAACTGCCATGTAATCCTAATGTCATATAATAAATAAACTAAGAATAGAGATGCTGGCACTTAAGCCTTGCTCAAAAAATGGGTACCTACCACATGAATAATCGTGCCTGCAGCACAACCCTGCACTTGTCGAAGGAAAATACATCAAAGTATTTTTGGAAATGGCACTTAAGCATTTAAATGAAGCAGTTGTGAGCAAATGTTTATGCTCAACTTAAAAAAATGCACATCTTCTTTCTGATAAATCGAGTTAGAAAATTGGCTTGACGTAAAAGCAAAAGAATGCCGTCAGGATAATCATGCCGGTGTCCCATAATGCATGGTTCATCATAATCGAGCCCAATCAGGACTCAATTTCTCAACACTGCCTGGCTCTCTTCCACAGCTAGCGTAAGGAAGACAACTGTGACTGTAAAATTTTATTGGGATCCGGCCTGGTCACGACCAAAAGTGACTGTGTGACACCGGCATAAAATACAGTGTCATCCTCATCACATAATGGAAGTGAAGCACATTTTATTGTGAGCTCGTGTGAGATGCTTTCGTGCATTACTGAGCTGTTCACGTCCTACTTGCTCTCTTCTGAAGCGCAATCGGTGATGTGCTGTTGTTATATTGAACGCTCACTTCAAGGGAAAGTTATTTTGTGCACTGAGGATAGCTGTACCATGTTTTTTTTTTGCGTGCTTCAGGCCTATGACTGTGGGTGCAGGAAATAAAAGGAACAGATCTTGAGTTGCATGTCAACCAGGAGAAGTTTAAACAGTGAGAAAACATGAAAATATTTAGATCTCGACTAGCTGAAGCTACTTTGTACAGATCAAGCTTGCGTAGCTAACAGCTCTGGACCAAATGTCATTGTAAAATTGCATATTGTGCATGCCTCCCTCTATTTTTTTCCAATCATCAACCCAGGGGCATGCAAGTTTTTTTCATTTCGCACTCATGAATATTTAGTTGGCATTAGATTCAATCAGAAAAGGTGAATTTTTTTTTTTGACAGTATCAGAGTTGTCAATCAATACTGAGCTGGCGTGAAATTGAGTCTTATAACAGATATTTATTGTATTATTTATGAGTGTTTTTTATTTTCTACAACTGAAAACTTGCACAATATTATTGAGCTTCGAACACCTTAGACAAACACCTCTGCTTATTGTCTAAACTAAATTTGATATTGAAACAAGTGCCAGCATGCTTTCAGAGTAATTTCTCTAACCAACAACACTTAAACGATACACTGTTTAATTTGGAAAAATACCACATCACACACACAATAAATATATATACATATATGTGACATAGGAAGGCAGTAACTGATTGTAGAAGCAGACAAGGAAGATGTGAGAATGGAATAAACATGGCGCATGAGCCAAGCCACATCTCACTTCTAGACAAGATGAAGACCTACCTGCCGCTTCATCTGCCACACATCATCAACGTTTTCAATAAGACGCCCTGACGATAAACGAATTACAAAAGCATATCCTAGCTGCACACATTGACAAGCATCATGATGGAACCATCGACTGACCTTCCCATCCCCAAGTACACTGGAGCAGCGGACGATGGACCCATACAAGACTGGTTTGACCTGTTCGAGCTTCACGCTGCTGCTGCATCTCGGTGAGAACGGGAGATGATCACCAACTTTACTGACTACATCTCCGGTGAGGCCTTTTAGTTATACTTCATGCACATATTTGAAAACGGTGAATCATGCATAAAGAGAAGAGAAGAGATGGTTGCTCCTTTTAATGACTATGACAAGGATTTCCTTATTATAAGCGATCTGGAGACAATCCTCCTCAGCTGCCACAGCTCACGCTCTTTTCTTAAGACATAGCTTTCCACCAAGTTTCTCTTCTGCACAGAAGTCGGCATTTTCAAAGTCGCGCTCCAACATATAACACGAGACGTTGCTCACCCTACTGATGCCCCTCATGCTTCGTCTCGCATATATGGTCCACCACCCGGTTTTCTACCACGATGTTCTTCAAGTGCTCCTAACGCTCACCATTCATGTCATAAGGAAGCCATGTTCACGGTAGACAAGCTGACGCATGGTGAAAATACAGAGCTATGCAACGATGACTCGAAGAGTCAACATTAGTCTTCACGCATAAGAACAGCTTATTCCCGGTCTCACACACTTGGCTCACCTCCTGGTTTTCCCTTGGTTGGCTCTTTGTTCACTCCCAACCTCCACCTCACGTTTCACGCTCTCATTACGTTCGGGATAGAGCTGCCAAACTAGGAAGATAGTCAGCCACGCTCCGATAGCCAAAACAGCTCGCATCGTTAGTTGCACAGAAAAACGGCCATCCCAACTAAAATATGACCAAACCACGCCTGTTTCGGTGTCACCTTTCAGTTATGTCTAGGAAGCAGAAGGCCCTTTCTTTCAAGGAGAAAATCGAAATTCTCAGAAAGGTCGACGAAGAACCCAAGAAAAAGCCCACTGACTTGGCAAAAGAGTTAGGCATAGTTCTGTTGACTCTCTGCACTATTGTTGGGCAGCAAGAAGCAATCTTGATAAATGCCCCGTACTTTGGTACGAGCGTGAAGCAGGCGAAGACGGCCACACAAGCAAAGCTGAAAGACGTTTTGCTTGCGTGGTTTCGCGAAGTGACGGCAAGGTGCTACGCGAAAAGGCAAACAACATAGCGCTTCCTCTAGGCATCGACAACTTCCAAGCTTCCGGCGGATGGCTGCACCATTTCAAAGAATGGCACAGATTAGTTTACAGAGTTGTCAGCTGTGAAGCAAAAAAAGGGGACGAGTCACAGCTGAACGACTGGCTCAACATGCTGCCGGCTCTGATTTCGAACTACGCACCGAGTGACATATTCAACCCTGACGAGGCAGGACACTTTTTCAACCTTCAGCCAGAGAGGAGCCTGTGTGTGAAGGGCCAGGCTTGCCAGGGTGGTAAAAAAAGTAAGAAGTGTGTCACCATGCTTTTTTGCATAAATACCGACAGCTAAAAAAAATACAGCTTACTGTCAGAGGCAAATCAAAGCAACCAAGGTGCTTCCTATCAGCAGGACGTTTGCTTTGCTTGTACATAGGAAAAAAAAAAGCATGGATGTCATCAGAGTTTTTCCGCGAGTTTCTGACAACTTTGGACCGAAAAATGGCCGCAAAAAACAAAAAATTTGATTTTCGTCGACCAGTGTTCAGCCCATTCAAAAGACTTGAAATTTGACAATGTTGCCATGTCATAAATATGACAAGCCGTCTACAGCTGCTAGACATGAGAATAATTCGAAATGTAAAACATCATTTTAAAGGATCGCGTGTGCGGAGGCTTCTGGCGAAATCGAGCGCACGGATGAAAACTTGAAGATTAGTCGGCTGGATGCGCTGCATTTCCTTCCGATTTTCTGGGATAATGTGACGCAGGACACGATGCACGAACTGTTTTCGCAAGTGCGGATTTTTTTTGGGACAAGATGCGGCTCCGACAGGAGATAACAAAGAACCTGACGCTGATTTGCACATCGAGGGGTCGAAGAATCTCGAAACTGAAGCTTGGGCGAGAGACTTCGTTAGTGCAGATGATAACCTTGCGACCTGTGGGCTGCGATCTATTGAAGAACCGGTTGACAAGATTAAGGCAACAGAGTCCAACAGTGACGGTGAAGACGCCGACGTGTTTGACCTGCCGTCGACGTTGGAAAACCACCATGCTCTCGATGTCCTGCGCTGCACCGTAAGCGCCGGCAACGTGAGTGAAGAAATCACGGCACGGTTTTGTGGCTTTCAGGTGGTGTTCTTAAAGGACGGCGAAAGCAGGAATGTGCAAAAGATTATGGACTTTTTCAGCAAGTAGTAGTTGATCGAAATAAAGTTATCATTCATCTTCATGATCACCTGTATCTTGTTTTGGTTCATAGAAATTTGGGATGATACGATTATTTTGCATGTTCCCTTCGAATTTGTATCATCGAGATTCTACTGTATTTGATGCCAAAGTGAGATGGCGAAAGCTGACAAATTCAAGTTACTCACAGGATTTTAATACGTAACTCACTTTGCCCAAAACTGGGGGTGTGCGAACAGTGAAATTTCATCACATGTAATGTGAATCGAAACAGTGCCAAATTGTGGCCAAAATAATTAATATTGAATACAAAAGATTTTATTGAAAAATGAAAGAAAGAGCACAGAAATGAAATCTGCTCATGTATTTAAGTGCATAACGTGCCGAGGGACTGCTACCAAAAGACTACTGATTGTCAAACAGAAACACAAGCTACAGTCGAACCCCGCTACAATGAAATTCCCGCTACAACGAAAAATTCACAATTCTCCGTCAACAGTCCATAGGAGTCAATGCATAAATATTGTCGCCACAACGCACACTTTTTCTTCTGCCGTCCCGCTTCAACGAAGTTTCACGATGCCATTCCAGGCTCAGACATTTATTGCTATACAGTAAACCTAATCTTTAACATTTTGATGCATTTTCAGAACCTGAAAATACGTTGACGAAGTCTAAAACACGCGTTGGCGCTACCAAAAACCATTGCTGTTCAGCAAGCATGGGCGCTGCCATTGCTCGACAGCGATGGCAATGAGACTGCCCTGCTTTTGCCGCCATCGCCATCGCCATCGAGCAATGGCGGCACCCATGCTTGCTGAACAGCGATGATTTTTGGTGGTGGCAATGCGTGTTTTAGACTTTGTCGACGTATTTTCCGGTTCTAAAAATGCATCAAAATATTAAGCATTGGGTTTACTGTACAGCCACAGACAATCCGAAGCTGAAGCTCAGTTGCTTAGTTCATGGTTTCCTTCGCGCAGCTGCTGGGTGCATCTGCGGAACGATGCCTTTTCTGATTCCAATGCCTATCATTTTGTTTGCGCTTGGCCAGTGTGATAACTAATCAGAGCGGCTGTTCGTCTACATTATCAACAAAATCAGCTAGCCGAGTGTGATGGATGATAAAAATGGCATAAAATAAGACAAAAGTCACCGCTCCACAATACCCTGCTGCCATCTCAGTGTTTAGACAGCGGACAGCTGCTGGTGTCAACGCGTTAGTGCAACTGCTAGGTTCGTTCACGAAAGCAGTTGTAGTCATTGTTTCAGCGTGCTTTTCATTATGGCCTCGCTATGCATGAGTGCATAGAATCGTGTTGTGACGCTGCTGGGATAGAATAAAAAGCAGCAGACACTTTTTGAATTTTGAGAATAAACGTTCTTTTGTTTTGCTAGTTCAGAACGGCTATATTTTCTCGATTTCACTGCAACGAAATTTTCGCTTAAACGAAATTTTTTCCACGCCCCTTCAGCTTCGTTGTAGCGGGGTTCGACTGTATTCCACAAGACCTGCTCTCAGGCTCTCTTACTTTAGTGTTATGGTGTTGTCTTCAGCTGAAAACATGTGCTAACTGACGGTTTCTGCAGCAAGGATGGGGAGCTAACGAAAAGTAATTTAGGCAATACCTGAATAGAGTACAGCTCCCTTTTTCTAGTATTTAGATCGATCATCTTTGTGTGAGATCTGGAGCTCACTGAACAATTTTTGAAAACCTTCACAATAAGGCCTGAGCTCAGTGTGCTGATAAATAGTTTACACTAGCAGTTCGCATTCTCCCAGACTGTACTTCCTTGCTGGATGGCTTTTCGACGACTTCAAGCACAGCTCTGGATTTTGAAACTGTTTTGAAAAAAAATACCCACTGTAACAATGTTAACGCTTGTTTCAACAACCCCACCCAAACAAAGTAGCACCATGGGCATTTGCCACATCTTAGATATTCATCCTGTCAAATTATTGGAAACTTTGAATAGTAGCTATTCGAAAGTCGAATAAAATTATTCTATTAGATATTGTTGAATTCGATTCGAAACATTTACGCACCTCAACTTAGAACATCTGCTCTAGCTAAACAAAGCAATGCACAAACTAGAAAATCCGGACTGTATAGCGCACAGAAAATAATGAGCATGAGCAACATGCTACTACAGTCAAACCTCAACGTAATAATTACAGACTTAAAAAAAGCACACCCAAAAAGCTTTTTTGCTGGTATCATAAAGTGATAAATATATGTCTATACTTAATATGCCTGCAATGAATATATGTTACAGCGAAAGCTGTTATGAGATCACAACAAGGGCCGATTCTGGTGCCGTAGTTGTGCGCAGCCGCCGGTGTCTGTAATCACTATCACGCGTAAAAAAAAGGGCAGAATGGGAATCGCACCTAGGCATTTTGCGTGGGACCACTGTACTCTAACACTGAGCTACGCGCATGCTTTTAAGACCATTGCAAACTGACCCTATGCAGGCTTCATGTCGGGTAAGCAATCGCTTGACATGTGAAATAAAGCGTTTTAGAATACAGTGAAACCTAGTTAAACCATACCCGCTTAAACAGTAGTTTCGTTTTAAAAGTAGTAAAGTCAATACCCCGACTCGGCGGCCATTGAACATAATGCATTTTGTATCCGCATAAACCGTACCAGCTTATCACATATGTATCGTTTAATAAGTAGTTTTTACAATTATCGTTGCGCACTCGCCGTGGCATGTCGGCGTCCCGAAAGAACAGGAAGCCCCAAAGATCGAAACACGCTTCGCTTGTTTGTGTTGATTATCATGGCGGCTGTGTTGATGAGCGCCATCTTTTAGATTTTTTCCCCAATAAGAATTACGTGGTCTCCGAAATTGGAAGTTCAGCACTCGGCCGACTAAGCTTCTGGGGTTGTCCATGCGATGGTGCTTTGCACAAACACGCAAACATTGTGTGCACTTGCTTTGCTTTCCTTGTTCCTTCGGCACCGTGCATACTAGTTCTCTGGTTGTTCCGTGCTGTACACGAGAGCTGTAGGAGCGTCATTTTTCACATGTTGTGTATGTGTGCTTGTGCTGCTTCATACTTGCCTCATGCTGAAGCTAAGACACAAGCATCGAGTGCCGAAAATAATTGATGATAGATACGTGGGGTTTAACGTCCCAAAACCACCATATGATTATGAGAGACGCCGTAGTGGAGGGCATCAAAAATTCCGACCACCTGGGGTTCTTTAATGTGCACCCAAATCTGAGCACACGGGTCCTGCAACGTTTCCGCCTCCATCGGAAACGCCGCCGCCGCAGCCGAGTGCCGAAAATAGAGGAGAAATTGGACATCATTCGTGCTATTGAACGTGGCACGAAAAAATTGGTGCTGGCATGCGAAAAGGACCTGCCATTAACCACGGTGTGTGGAATTTGGAATTACAGAGAGAAGCAGCTCGGCAGTGCTGCTGCAACTGCGAAAAGGTACCGGCTATGCGGTTCGTCGTTTTCGGAAGTAGAGGAAGGGCTGGTCAAGTGGGTAAAAGCTGCACCAGGTTGAAAAATTTGCCTATTAATGGACCCCTGCTCGTGGAGAAGGCCCTGGTTTTTGCCTCGCAGCTCAATCATGACAACTTTGTGTGCAGCAATGGCTGGCCGGCCAGATTTAAGGCGAGGCACAGCATTACCGCGAGGACTGTCTTGGGAGAAGGTGCTCCTGCTGACGTGGATGGCGCAGAGCAGTGGCAAAATGGTCAGCTGAAGAACATCTTGGAAGACTACGCACCTGATGAAATCTTAAACATGGATGAATCGGCGCTATTCTTTAAGCTGCTACCAGACAAAACACTCGCGTTCAAAGGCGAGACGTGTACCGGCGGGAAGCACGTGAAGGACAGAATATCAGCGGCGTTTTGCGTAAACATGACTGAAACCGACAAAGCTCTGCTTCTTGTGATTGGAAAGTTGACAAAGCCAAGATGTTTTAAAGGTGCCCGATTGCCATCATGGGTCATCTACCGCAGCATTATCAAGGCATGGATGACTGCAAAACTCTTTGAGGAGTATGTGCGCTTCATTGATCGTTGTTTGGTGGCTACGAACAGAAGAGTTGTTATTATTTTAGACAACGTTTCGGTGCATGTCACCCTGGACAACCTGACGGTTGTGAAGTTGGCGTTTCCGCCACCAAACACAACAGTGATTTCCCAGCCCTTGGACCAAGGCATCATTCAAGCTGCAAAACAGCTCTACAAGAAGAATCTGCTGTGCAGAATTTCTCGCCATTGAATGTGGCAAATTATTCTCCACCGACCTTATTGGCGTGATTCACCTGCTCGAATACTCGTGGAGGCAGGCTGAAGCAACGACAGTTCAAAGTTGATTCAAGCATGCAGGATTCACTGTGTGTGCGGGCGATGCAGATGACGCTAGTAGCACCATCGACCAGACTTCAGACATCGTAAACCAAGCTTGCGAAACTCTGCTAGCTGAAGTGCTGGAGCGGCGGGGCGTTACGAAAGGCACTTCTTTCCCTGACTTCAGAGACGCAGACAGCGATTTGCAGACATCTCCGGACATGTTCGACGAAGCTCTTGTTGCCTCAGTGTCAAAGTGTCGCCAAATGATAGTGATGAGGATGACACAGAAAGCGACAACACGGGTGATCCAGGTCCGACAGTGGCTGAAGCTGCGCATTGATTCAGTGTCATGTGGGTGTTTGCCGAGAAGAGGGGGCTGGAGGAAAAGCTAGCTCGCAGCGTAAGTGATTTGGAGGCCGCTGTCGTTGCTGCAAGGCCGCTGCATCACCCAATGAAGATAACAGGTTTTGTCACGTGAAGTTAATAAATTACTGCATGTTTTTTGTTCTTTCATTGCACTCCCTGAGGGTTTTTTTTTTTTGACAGGCAAGTGGGCAACCTGACGCTATTTCGGTAAAGCAGTACTACTGTTTAGTACCTACTTTTTCCGAGCTCCGGCCAACTACAGTTTAATGAGGTTTCACTATAGCAAAGTGACAACCAGGCATCCTACAATGCCAATTCTCTAATGAGTGGGTCGTTGAGTGCTCCAAGGCATTACAAAAACCACAGGCATAATTCTTCATCATGGTCAGCCACAGCATCAACAAAATGCACATAATGCTTCATGAATGTGTAGTGGGTACTACGCTTTTTCAAAGAATGAGGAATACATAATGGCATAGTGGATACTTACCCACTACACAAAAATTAATGATAATTTATGGTGTGTTGCATACCATGCAAGTGTGCTTGTAGTAGTGGCCCAAACAGTGTTGATTTAAAAAAGGCTCTAGAAAGGCCGCTCTTCCAGCTTTTGCTGTGACTGTGCTGTGCGTTCCGTGCAAGCATTGCATTTTTTTTTTCATTGACTGTGGCTTCAGTACAACAGACTTGCACTGTAAGTAAATTAGCACTTAGCCACACAATGTAGATAAAACCACTTACCAATCAGACCAGGCGTAACCCGCCTCAAAGCTGCTGCACATGGTCGTTCTGCAGTGAAAATAAGGACTTCAGTCAGTTTCAATGCAAATGCTTTGGCCCCTCTGCTGTAATTAAATATGCTAAGCCTAGGAGAACTTAACTTGAGAGCAACATATCATGGACATCTTAAACACATGTCATGTCCTTCATATCACATACAACATACCGCCCCCTGTGGGTCACCCCACACAATGTGAAAGAGATACAGGCATTGACCATAAATAAATAGTGAAAGTGAAACTAATGTTTGTTTCTGGGTTATATTTGCCCCTTGTCTGTGCAATTTTATGAAAACTCTCTTTCTGAAAATGCATGTAATAGTATACTATGTGCTACTGGAAACAGCAAAGCAAGTTTACAATGATGTATTTAAAGGGCCACTTGGAGCGGCAAGATTTGTACAGAAGACTCTCAACAGTTCTAACTTTTGGTTAATTGAATTTCAAATTTCTGGTAGGCTCACTATGTCTTCAATGCATTTTAAAGTTGCTTAATTCAAAGTGCTCCTTTGTGTAAATTTAATAAATTCATGCTTTTTGCTTCTCAGTGTTCGAAAATATATACTGCCTTAATCACTTCTAGCTGAACATGAGCATTCTATCATCACTAACAAGTACAACGAAAACAGATTGCCTGCCTGAAAAATGGCCAAACTAGCAAACTGCACTCACGAACAATAACGTACTGAGTGAAAAAAAGAGCCAAAAAAAGGGTCACTAACAAGTACAACGAAAACCGATTGCCTGCCTAAAAAATGGCCAAACTAGCAAACTGCACTCATGAACAATAACGTACTGAGTGAAAAAAAGCAAAAAAAAGGGTCACAGTTTCCCCACATGGGCAAAGCAATGTGTGCGATAGCAACAACTTGTCCAGTTTTCTGCTTTCCTGGAAGCAAAAAATTCTAATGTTATATGAAGTAAGGCTAACAACTAACTCCTTTAGAATCCTATCTAGCATAACTCTACGAAATGCTGGCATAAGGGAACACAGCTGCTCAGTGAATGAAGTGACCTTTGTGCTGTCTATTGCTTCAACACAAAGTAAGCCACGAGAGCACAGTACCTGCTAGGGTATGAATCGTCTACTGATCTACATTTAGATAGAGAACGACCACTCCCATTTGTGCAAACTTCGCCTGCCATCCTGAGTTCCTTTAATGATTAAGCCTATTTAGAACATCCATCTATTGAGAGTTTTAAAAGTTTTGCAGCAGTATTTGTGCGTCATTAGGCAAAACATAAAATGTAACGCAGTTCTCCAGCAGCTAGAAACAAAGAATGTGAATTCCCAAACAGACAAAAATGCTACATCTTCCGAACGTAAATACTTTTTTCAAGAACAGCTTACAGATTCGTCACATAGTGTATTATTCGTGTACGTGAGAGAGGCATCGCTGGGATATACCGTATTTACTCGCATAATCCTCGCACTTTTTTTTTGTCAGAAAACTGATGCAAAGTTGGGGGGTGCGAGAATTACGCGGGGAAAACTAGAAAACGAAGTGACCGCAAATCGGGATTCTCACGCCAGCAACTTACAGCAAGCTTTAAGAAGAAATAATTAGAGCTTACCTCAACAATAAAAGCAGAGGTTCAACACAAGGCAACATTTATTTGAGACACAAAAAGTGGAAGCAAATAGTCGAGAATTAGAATACCATATGCGAAGCTTGTGGGCGTTGTGGGCGTAGCGGTAACGGTCGGCGCTCAACAGGAGCCCTCAAAAGGTAACCGTAGGACGTCAGTATTGGGCTGATGGCTATTTAACAGAATTGTCCGCAGTTTCCTTCTGAAGAAATAAAGTTTACCATCAATCCCAGTTTTAAGCACACAGCAGGCCCAACGTGGTTTTGTGGCTTTCAGCTGCCGTCACCCGTAGCGAACACAAAACTCGTAGGCTCCGAAGGGCCTACCGGCGGCCCTGTTGGCGTTGTTTAGTGCATGATCTATCACTTGCAACTTGAAGCAGCTGTGTGGCTTCAGTATCGCCCTATAATGTGCCAAAATTACTGACACAACATACAAAACACCCCGCAACACGCACTGGCCACTTCGACTTGGCTTGGAATGGATTGAATCTTTGTGCAATAGTACGCTTGATGCTTAAGAGATTGGGCCAGATAGTGCCCGCTATCATCGTCAGTGGCTGGAACGAGCAGACGACATCATTGCGGGAGTTTTCGGGGGTTCGATAATTACTCGAGGAAAAAAAAATCGTATTTTTTTTGGGCGATGTGGGGAGTGCAAGAATTATGCGAGCGCGAGGATTACGCGAGAAAATACGGTAACTTCTTAGGATGCTTAAACTTTTGCAAGACTTTGTGACTCAACATCAGACATTCACAGACAACAGAATTGGCCAATTGACTCCAGCTGCAAGGAGCTCTGTCACCCGTACTCACCAGCCCATGTGATAAAATGTCACACAAAACTTGATAAAGTGATAGAGAACATGCATAAAGCCAACAGTCCCTGTTGTAGTTGTCCTAGGATTGTTGCTCACTGCCAGTGTGAAGGATAGACCAGGGCAGGCTCTAGTAATCAGTTGCCTTTATGGCCATAAGCTTATACATTTTGTTCAAATGTTTTCTTCTGTTCATAAAATAGCATTCAACCTCCAATACTACTTTTGTGTTGAGGAGTTGTGTGCATAGGCAAGGGAAATAAAGCGGAGGAGCACTGCACACATCAGGGGGATCAGTGGTTATAATTTGTTCATCAAAGGCGTGACCATGGTTTGGGAAGGTTTGGGAAGTGAATGCTGCCTGCTGTGCTGCCTCATTCATTTGTCATCAGCAACTCGGTTGCTGATTATTTGCCCTGTGTGATGACTGATTGCACAATTGTGATGGAATTGGGAATATGCTGTTCCAATGTTGCCTACTGAACAGATGAAACAGATGAGTGAGCCCCACCAATCCACAATAAACAGCTGTTTGATCAGTTTTACGATGCCCAGCTTGCTGCTCTAGATGTAGATCTGTAAGGTGCATGCAGCCTAGACAATCTGTCGAGCTCCGAACGAACCTTAGGTAGTTTTCAAATCTGCACTTGACCAACATAGCGAAAAAAAAAAGAATCAGTTAAAGCTCCTCCAGTAAGCTACTAGATTAAAGATAAATAAATACACAGATAAATAGTATACAGCTGGAGTAAGAGGGCTACAATCTTCAGGAGCCTATTCTTCAAAAATGACTTCTTTCTTCTTTCTGTTGACTGTTGCATTGATACCTATGCTACTGATAATTTTTTACTCATGCAATCATCCAGCGATGTTAAGTGTAGACACAAACCTCGTTATAACAAAGTTGAAGAGGAGTGACAATTATTTCATTATATCCATTATTTCATTAAAATGATTCTAACAGTTTGTGGCAATGTATGCTCAAATGGGCACACACCTATAAGCATGCAAAGAAAAACTGCCTCGCGGCCCAGTGTACCACTACAAGACCACGCATGCGACGAAAAATAAACACAGTGGAATCTCGTTAATGCGAACATGCTTAATTCGAACTTCCGGTTAATTCGAACTTACGCTGTGGTCCTGTCAAAGCTATGTGTATTCCAATGGGTGAAAACGCCCTGTAATTCGAACGCGAAAGCACTTGCGACGGTTAATTCGAACATATTGGGCTCCGAAAATGCTCTCAGCACCATGCCCAATCCCGCGGCGGCACCTCTCAACGCTGCGCGCAAAGAAGGAAAAGAAGAAAAGGAAAGAAAAGACTGTGGCAGATTGCTCTCTATCTCAAGTGCCGATCTGAGATGCGCCTGTGCCACGCTTCTCCCTTTTTTGTCTTTGCACATAGAGACCCTTCTCCTTTCTAGGCCGTGCACGAAGAGAGAGGAAAAAAAATAAAAAAAATAAAGCTGTCGCGGAGAGTTGGCTCTCTCCCTCTAATGCCGATCTGCTTATCTCCGTGTCGAGACGCTCTTTCTTTCTCGGTGCAGAGGGTAGCAGCGGAGACGCAGTCGTTGCCAGTCATTGCCGTCATCTTTGGAGAGTGTTGGCGCTGGACATAGCCGCACGCTACTATGCTTTGCAAACTGCGTGCGAAATTGATTGACTCGCTGCAAAGCAAACGTGTGCAGATGCACATCACCGATTACTTCAATTAATGACGGATGTCCTCTGATTTGTGAATAAATGTAAGTCTTCTGAAGCTTCCCAGTTATGTGTTCTTAAGTGAGAGGAAAATCTCGTTGCACCGCGGTGTCGCTTCTCTGTCATGTGACCCGCTGAGCGCTTCCTCAATCCTCTCCGCTGGCTGTGTGGGGAGGATGGCTTTCTCGGCCGCGCGTGGCGTGGCTGTAAGGTTGGCGCGAGAGTTTTGAAATAGCCAGGTCGAACGAGCGTCAAACTCTGCAGAAAACGATGTACTTAACACACAACGGTCAGTTTTTTTATAGACAATTTGATAGACTAAATTGGTTCGTTATATTCAGTTATCTGTCAATTTTACTTTGTTACAATGAGGTTTATAATGCATGGTTCTCAATGGAGCTTTCAAGGGGAATTTTATTTACTTTGTTATATCCATTATTTCGTTATGTCAAGTTATGTTATAACGAGGTTTGAGTGTAACTATGTGTTGAATTTCTTCGTGCATGTGAATTTTCATTTCTCAGCATGGCATATGTGGCAATCTAGATAGTGCACGCATGAATGCTTGTAGTGTTTATACTTTTTCAGTATTTTTTAAAATGAAATCAGAAGCATGAAATCAAAAGAACAGAGTTCATAGCTTTAGTAAAACTGAACTGACATGCATGGTCAGAATACAGGTATGTCTAGACGAAAACCATCACATGACCTCTTGTCTGCAGACTGATATGGATATGCCTCTTTGACATAAGTAACACTGCTATGAATTATTCACACATGCATGCTCTCTATTTTCTGCTCTCAAACAAGGCAGTGCATACTTTTCGCCAAGAATTTCAGATCACCCAGTTTCCACTTAAAACTGAGTCACTACCTAAAGTGCATTGAAAGCAGTGACACATAATGTCTACTTGACAGTGAGCCCAAAATAAATTGTAAGTGCCAACCATTTTATGAAATGAACTCCACGACACCGTCCCTGTATTCACTCTATAGAACAGCAGGCACTTCTTGAGCAACTTTCACGCGAAAGGAAAAGCTTTTTCCAGTTGAACCACGCCTAATGCAAAGCAACTCTTTGTGTACACTTTCGTTCACAGATGTAGTTTTGGGTGTGTTGCCTTTGTTAACTACTGTTTGCTCATATTGCCAAGTGCACTCATTTTTAAATTTTCATGTGACTGCACTTCGATCACAGAAACTTTTACACATGTTATTACTGCTCTATGCAGGCCGTAATAGAATGTTTTATAACCTCCTTGATTGTTTATGATTGTCCTCATAAGAACGCGTACACAATTCGAGTAGTTGAGTTAATGCTAGAGTTAACACGAGCACCAGCAATAACGCTGAAATGTTCAATCATGCATGCACAAACTCGTTCTTTTAACCTGCTTATCAATTTTATCGATCACTGACAACTGTGCTGGCCAGTACCGAAGTATTCTGAGCATCAGTACTTCTTTTTCTGGGCATGGGTTCACCCGATAAAGAGTTTCATCATTACTAGTTTTAGTTTTATATTTTTTACCAAAACAACCACGTGACGATATGTCTCGCTAATGCTCTTTGTCATATCTTGTTTAATTTCAGAAAAAAAATAATAATGTTAGACTGCTCGCAAACAAAGCATCCCTTTGCAACTTATGTAAGAATATGTGGCAACATACAGGTCATTATATTTGGCACTGAAAGACCTATGCCGACATACTGCATACACACACACATCTGGCCCTTTTCATTTAGTGATAATAGCAGAGGAAGATGGGCAAAGTACAGTGGAACCCCAATCACATAAATTTCAAGAGATCACGCGACACCGTTGTATCATCTTTGGGTAGTATATTTTAAAAACTAAGATAACAGGCAGTGACACTCAGCCATGTCCAAAAAACGGGTATAAACTGCCTGAATAAGTCCACGGCATGACCTTGTGCCTCTGCAAGGAAGGTACACTAAATTATTCTTGACAGTGGCAGCTAATGGAAGCATTACTTAGTTGAAGGAGCAAGCGAATCTTTATTCTCAACCTTAAAAAGTATTGAATCCAACGTGCATATTTCTACTGATAGAGTTCGAAAATTGCCTGCGTGTGAAAACAAAACCACATTGACAACAGCCTCCTGTCAGAAGAGTCTGACACAGTGTCATCGCTATCACATAATGGCGACGGATCAAGAGTTTGCGTAGAATGCCGTCATGTGCTACTGAGCTGTGTGCATTGTAATTTCTTGCCTTGTGAATTGCAACTAGTGGTATTCTGCTGTTATTACGAAAGTTGACATTAAATGAAAGTAACTTCGCACGGTGAAAACAGCTGCAGCATGCCCTTATGCGTGTGCAAGCCTGTGACTGCAAGTGCTACAAATGCAGGAGATCAACTGTTTGTCAACCAGAAAAAGTTTCTGCGGACCAAAAACATGAAAATATCAGCTTTTCGACTGGCTGAAGCTACTCTGTGTGGATAGAGCTTGGCTAGGTAATGATCCCCAATATGTAAACACGCGATTGAAGTATATGTACCAGTGCATGAGCACCCAAAAGAATAAACTTTCCATTTTAAGAAGACATCCTGTCTCACTCTCTACTTTTCCAATCGTTAACCTAGGGGAACACAAGTTTATATTTTGCACTCGTGAAAATGTGGTCAACGTTTGATTCGAGTGAAGGTGTTTTGTTTTTTTTGTTTTTAAAACGGAATCTGAAAGTCGCCGTAAGATGGGGGGGATTGGCGTAAAACTGAGTTGTATAACCAAGGTTTTTTTAATACGTTATTTCTACGGAGATTTTTCAGTGACCAAATCAATTCGTCATAAAATGTGGGTTGTTGCAAAACCGGGAGATGGGTATTTGTAATCACACTGTAGGTGTCATGATAAATACGATGGAATTGTCACTGTGAATTCAATGAACGCAAAGAGACAAAAGATACTTACGAGACTTGTTAAAGCAAGCACACCACTCTATAGTACTGAGAAACGAGTCTCGGTTGAGGTCGCAAACAGCCAAGTAGGGCTGGAGGCAGCGTTCGCGATCATCGTGCTCCAGGTCATACAGCTCACGCAGCGTCAGCAAAAGGTTCCCATCCGAGTCTAGGTGGTGGAACATCCAACCCACTTCTGGCTTGCACTCTGGTAGGTGATCTGAAAGCACAACAAGCGATGCCATGGGGTCGGTAGGTATATTGGTGATATGTCCTTGTGGTTCAAAATATTCAGTAAAAAGAGAAAAACAGCAGCAAGGGGCAGGACACATATTACTTTGCATTAGAATACTTCAGTTTTATCGGTGTCACCACTTTTATCGGTGTCATCAAAAGGATTCAGTACTGCTAAAAATGAAGAGGGAAAATAAAAACCTTCAAGGAATCGGTACCTTTTTCTTTCACCTATAAGATTATCGAAGGATTTCTTTAGTTTCATTCTTGCAATGTTTCTGCCACAAGAATACAGAATACCGACACAAAAATGATGCAGTCTTTTATGAAGTTTCTATATACATTATAAAATAAGTGACTGTATTATGTAGCCTATATTAATGAGCTCAATGCTGCTGCACTCCGCATAGAACTGTGTGTGAGTTGCCTTTCCAAGTGCAGAATTTTGCAGCTATTACATAGGTAATTATAAATATGAAGCATGAAATGCAAGTTCTCTCCTGACATTCTTACAGGTATATGCACAAAATGTCACCCTCACAGGTGATCTTAGAGAATGAAAGTCAGCTTTGCCTGAAAGAATTGAGAGAGACAGCCAAGTAATCATGCAGACCCATGGAAGGGCTGTACTCATGTAAGGCATAATAGGCACATGTGACTTTGGCAGGCCGAAACGCACACAAAAAATTTCAACGTAGAAGTGATCGCATTCGGTGCCCTGATGCTGTGTGTGCAATTCACCAAACATATTCCAGTATACAGTCAGCGTCCGATTTCTCGTACGCCCGGACTAATCTGTGGCACCATCAAGTTTTCCATAGAGTCAATGTATTAAAAAGTCCGAAATTCCGGATGCTTATAGCCTTTGGCATCTGATTTCCTGGAATTTTTGCTGTTAACCGCCTACCCAAAGTCACCACCGACTCCGCCATTTTGGTTGTTTTTATATCCTCGAACCCGCCATACTCGCATCGCGGGTATGGCCAGCAGCATTGCCGCCAGCCGCCGAATCGCGCCGCGGCTGCCGTAACCTTGAAACCGCACGTGTCAATCTGTTGCCAGCCGCAGCTTAGCCAAGCCAAACCTAACTGTTGATCTCAGGTCTGCCATCGGCATACTATTGAAATCCTAGTAGGCGGTTACGCAAGAGACTCTGCGGAGCTGTTTTCACCACACGGGCTTCACACTCGTCCCAAGTGTACAGCGTGTGGAACTGCCATCCGCGGATGTTGACTTTGACAATTCGTACGCTGCCGGCGTGTCGACTCCAGCCGGGATAACCTCTGAGGGCTTCGCCGACGCGGACAACGACCTCATGCTATGTGCGGACTCGACCAATGACGAAATCATCGTCAAGTTACGGAGGATTCCGACGACTCTGACATTGAGAACGAAGAGCCATCTCCTACACAGCCAATGAGCTCAGAGTTGACCGAAATTGAGGCAGACATGATCGCAGGCAAGCGGAACGCTGTGCAAAAGAAAATAGGCGACTCTTTTGCGCCTGAGTGCTGATTTTTTAGGTAGCGCCGGCCTCGTCTGATTTTTTTTTAATAAATGGCTCTTTTCAGAGCCACCTAAACGATGCATTGGCTGAATTGTAATGGGAATCTTGGAACTCCGGCCGTTACCCTCTCTGTCAGAGAAAAATACCTACAAAAAAAAAAAGGTGCATTTTCACGTGCATTCGTTTTTCCGGACTGCCCGATTTTCCGGACATTTTCGTGGTGCCTTGAGGGTCCGGGAAATCGGACGTCGATTGTAGCTTTGTCTCACTCACTCATTCATTCAAATAGAGTTGAGCATGGATATATAGAACATGAAGGGGATCGCGAATTAGTTCGATATATAAAAAATGCGATATAAAAAAAATAGAGACCCTGAGAGCTTACCTGTTGCAGATCATCACCTACAATAGGTGCATTCAAGAATGACAACTAATTCCACACACACGTTGCAACAGCCCGATTTATTTGCGAGAAAAAAGAAAAAAAAACGTTAACCTTGGCCTGTTTTTCAACAAGGTACTCATTGTGCTCCATAGTACCCCGAAGTCGTCCGCGACGGTCGAACATTTCTCGCCCGCCTCAACACGCTGAATAGCCTTTAATTTCAACGCAAAGTCAAGAATCTTGCGCTTCTTGGCGCTGGCCATAGCTACACGAAAAGTGGACAATTCAATCCGCAGTGGCTTTGCACAAAAGAGAAATGCTGCACATGCAGTGGTACATAGGTGACGCGACAGCTCAAGAGCAACAAAGCGATCGCGAGGTGATGGCTACCAGCGAGGGCAACAGCAAAAGGCGCGAGCTGTGGTTGGCTGATCAAACCTCGCAAAACAGCAACACAAAATACAAGAAAAGGCAAAAGGAGGAGAACATCGGCTCTTTCTTTCCTGCTCTCCGAGCCAACGTGTACGGGGAGAAAGCATGGAAGAGAGAAAGAGAATCAATAAAAAAAGTTCTGCATGTTGGAGATTGCACACTCCAAGCCCTCTTGCCCTTGCCTTTTTTCGAGCGTTTCGAGTTTTGGCAGAGGCGTGGTGCCGCGTAGGTGGAGGTCGCCGGGCGCTGCTGCGAGTGCGCCTTCCAACTCGAGGGGGGGGGAGTGCCGAAGCGCACCTTTGAGCTCGCGCGGCGTTCAATATATCCGAAGGCGGGTAAAAATACCGTTGTATATAAACGAGTGAATTTCTATAGCTTTACAAAGGAATTCCAAGGGGATAACTTGCGAGTTCAATATACCCGAAAATCCGATATATGTGGGTTCGATATAAACATGTTCCACTGTACATCCATACACACAAACCCACTTGCTCACTTTTTCACTTGGCAATAAATTAATTTATGCTATTATAATCATTTAACGAAAATTCGACCATATTTTATTTGCCATAATAGTGAGAATAACAGTAAAACTGTACAATGGAAACGAGTAACATGAGATCCCTAAGAGATGCCTACTCAAGGTATACTGAGAACACCAATGATAGCTGCTCAAAACACATAAGTACACCTGTTGCCTCTGTACAGTACTGATTTCCACCCACAATCCACTGAAGACAGCAGAAAACACGTGACACTAGAGGGAATTCAGCATGTGGTATTAGCATATATGCAACCCCCATTCTCAGTGCTCTGGGCATGTGTTAAAGCTGTAGATATTAGACTGAAAAGTTTTGCAAGTGGCTTACAGTCAGATACTCTGTGGGTCCTCCGTCTCGTGGACACTTGGGTGCTCAGTTGGTGGTCACTCATGACCACTGAAAACCAGTCAAGCAGCCGGTCGCCCATGGCCTGTAGATCGTCATTGGTGCACCCTGAGCAACACAAGACAGGACAGACAAATCTGCTTACCATCATTCTCATTATTCCAAGAACTACTTTCACTAACAGAAAAGCAGATCTGAGATAATTCTTTCCACTTGCTAGTTGTCATTTTCCCAGTGGCACATCTTATCTAAGATACTAGTTTAAAAATCAACATTGCCCTAATATATACAAAACAAAGGGCAGTAATAGTTTTAAAATTATTATCTGGGTTTTTACGTGCCAAACCATGATATTGTTACGTAAAATGAGACTGGATGCGACTATTCGCCAGTGTATTGGCACAGATCAAAACGAAGCGCAGCATGCACAGCGGGCAAGCCAGTCCTCTTCGTCGTCTTCTGTACATAGAATGGTTCACCCTTCATACGATAGCTTCGTAGCATTATCTCCCGGTTGTAAAAGCAACGACTCGGTGCACTTCATACGTGCTCTTCAGAAGGAGGGTGGTATAGTTTCAACCTACTGATGTGGACTACGTCACTGGGGGCATTTGCAGACAGGTTTGTCCCGGAGACTGGAATGACCTCATAGGTAACGTCAGTTACCCGTCATATGATACGATAAGGTCCCTTGTACTGAGATTGCAACTTCTCTGACAATCCAACACGACGAACTGGGCACCAGAGAAGAACTAGGGATCCAGGTGAGAAGTCAACATCGACATGCTTGCTGTCGTAGAGAGCCTTCTGGGTTGCTTGTGAATCCAACAGCCTAGAGCGGGCAATCTGACGTGCGTGGTTGGCACGAGCGATAGCATCACGTGCGTATTCGCTCGGCAGAGGTGTAGTAGTCGATAGTAGGGTGTCCATTGGTAAGGTCGGATAACGGCCATACAGCATATAAAAAGGTGAATAACCTGTGATGACGAGATTAATTATAGGCGAATATCATGTGTGGTAGCGCTAGATCCCAGTAATGGTGGTCAGATGAGAAATACATCGAGAGCATGTCCGTGAGGGTGCGATTTAGGCGTTCGGTAAGGCCATTTGTTTGAGGATGGCACGAAGTGGTTAGTTTGAGTTGCATTGAGGAAGAGCACAAAAGGTCGTCGAGTAGGCGTGACAAAAATGTGCGGCCACGATCGGTGGGCTATCGACGAGGAGCGCCATGGTATAGAATTAGATCGTGGAGCAAAAGGTCGGCAACGTCAGTAGCAGTGCTGATGCAGAGCCCTCTAGTGACGGCAAACCTGGTCGCATGGTCTATAGCAGCGGTTATCAAATGGCGTCCATGGGTCCTAGGGGGTCCGCAAAGCCATTTCTATGATTCGCGAAACCCTCACTCGCTTTTTTTTTTTTTTCACAATAAAAAAAAATTACATATGCAACTCTGTTTACACGTGACTGTGCCACGTATTGATTAAGTGTCCAAAATGAAGTGATGTGGCATGTTTGATGTCTTTGGTAGCAATAAAAGGCACCTGTTTTACGCTCCAGCCGTGATATTTACCTACATACCCCCCCCCCCCCACCCTCCACTTCAAGGGGTCTCCCATCACTTTCACCAGTCCACAAGGGGTCCCGGACACATCCATGGCTAAGAACCACTGGTCTATAGCAACGGCGACCCACTTGTCCCCAGAGTTTGATTCAAGGAACGGTCCTAGAAGGTCTACACCAACACGGAAGAAAGGTTCGATAGGGATGGAGATTGGGTGAAGGAGTCCAGCAGGGGGTGCGGCAGGTCATTTTCGACGTTGGCCTTTATCGCAGGAGGCCACGTAACGTCGAACGGACTGTGCGAGACCACGTCAAAAGAAGCGGCGCCGAACACGGTCATACGTGCGAGATACGCCTAAGTGACCGCAGTTGGTTCGTCGTGAAGCTTATGCAGGACCGCTGAATGGAGATGGTTAGGCACGACCAGAAGTAGCTCAGGGCCAATGCCACAAACGACTGCAATTTTCGTTTCGCCCGCGCACCCTATCGTCCAAGGAAGGGCGCTTTTGTGTTGGGAAGAGGACATCCGCTGACTGGCAACGCAGCGGCGTCTTCCCTACACCTGCACCGAAAGGAGAAACGTGTTCGAGGAAAAAGAAATTACCTCGAGAGGGGACGGGACGTCCCGAAAGAGTTTGGACTGCATCGGAATCAGCAGTTGACGTGTAGCCAGCAAGAAGTGTGGTTGTCGGTGTCGTGAGTTTCGCGTAGGCAGCGAGCATGGAGTGACCCGCGCAACATATTGAGACAGCTGCAATTCCGGGCACCCTCGTCGTCAACTAAGCTGGCGAGATCTTCAGCGACACCCCGTCAACTCCCCTACGTGTACCAAGAGCTGGCCTGGTCCGTATAGAACTTTTTATTGTGACTTTTTTAACTGTTATTTTATTATAACCAGCTTTTAATTAATTGTAGTTGTGTGCACTGTGTCGCACTTAGAAATTCAGAAGCGCGACCATGATCGTTTTCTTGTAAACTTTCTCTGTATCTCCTTCAATTCCATCATGTTCTTATTTTATTAACATTCCATGTATTTGCGTTTTGTCTGTACCAGTTGTGTTCTTTTAGAGAATAGTTTGCTTTGTTGTTTTGTTGCATCGCGTATTAGTGTTTTTTCCTCCGTTATTTTTGTAATCTCTTGCCGATTGCCCTTGTTTTAATTCAATGCTTGTTTGTGTGTAATCAAATGTTCGTGTCTACTCTATGAGTACGTTGGTCAGGCTCATACATCACCACATGTGCAACCCCGCACGGGTCGACTGACCTGCTAATAAATTTGAGATGTACCACTTCGAGGCTTTTCAGGCGTCGCAGGCCTAAGCGTAAAGTGGAAGCCTGCGAGTCTGCCGCACGTCGATGTTGGATCGGCCGGGCCTCACTCGAAGTGCGTGACAGCCATTTAGGAGGTCAAACATGCGGAGTGATACGTCATTAGGGTCAGATTTAAGACGAACAATGAATGACCACAAGGGAGCATTGCGACGCTGTTCGTCACCAATCTGATCAAACCTAGACACGGACATGACGCTGGGGCCAGGATCGATGATGATGATGTGTGGTGTTTTATGGTGCAAGGGCCATTTCATGGCCAAAGAGTGCCAGGTCAGTCGACAAGTGATGCAAACAATGATTATGATAGGTGCCTGTAAAAGGGCTTAAAAATTCCTCGTGTTAACGCGGGTAAAAACACAGAAGCAATAAAACCGTGACATTGACGTGAAATATGTGCAATAATAGTAAATGGCGAAATGTCGTGACAGTAAGACAATGACGTAGATGCAGCAACCACAGCAGCGACCTCTCTTCAGAGATCGTGCTACGGAGCACCGGGGTATATGACGTTAAAAGTACGTACATCCATTAAAAACGCCAGCAATGATTTATGTGGAAAAAGGGGTTCTCTACCAATGAACATCGATGGTTACAAGGGTATCTGTTGTCGGTAGGGCAAAAGTGCTTTTTTCTGAGAGAATTTGAATTACTGCACTGGACGAGGATGTGGAGAACCCCGAGTGGTTCTCCACATCCCTCACACAATGGTGCATCGCCACCAAACAAAAGGTATGAATGTGTCGAATGCGTGTGTCCTATCTGCAGTCTTGTAAGTATGACTTGTGTGTAGCATGATATGCATATTGTTGGCCAATTTCCAATTCTCAGTTTGATAACATGTAGTTTGTTTTCTGTTTTGAAGTGTGCACCGAGGGAGTTCGATTGGTCTTCTAAACCATTGCCTTGTGTGTTTACTAGAAGAAGAGGATGTGGTTCTTGTCCTACCATCCTACCGACTCTTGCTTCATGTGTGTATGAGTTGATTCCAGATAAAAACCTCTGCCAGCTCTCCCTCCTGACCTGTCGACGCGTTCTCCTGGCTTGGGACTTGACATTTTTAAAATTGACAAGATTTTCGGTGGTCAGTGAGTCTCGAAGCAGACTCCATGCTTTGTTTTATTGTTTGCGAGCATTGCAGCACTCACTGTTCCACCAGGGGACGCGTCGTTTTCTGCCCAGTCCAGATGTTTGCAGAATGCACTTAGCTGCAGCTTTAATAAGAAAAGCAGCAAGGTATTACAAAGCTGCATCTAAGCTAGAACTGCATATGTCAGTCCAAGTTAAGCTAGCAGCCTTGTAAAACTGGTCCCAATCTGCTTTTTCTATCAGCCATTTGGGAACCTGTGGAGGACATTCATTCGGCACTGCTGAGCTCATAACTACAGGATAGTGGTCACTTCCAAAAGGATGATTAATGACATTCCAGCAAAGTAGGGGAAGAAGCAATGGAGATCCAATGCTTAGGTCAATTAATGAATAGGTATTGTTAGCAAGGCTATATTATGTTGCCTCTTTCCTAGTGAGGAGACACATGCCAGAGGAGAAAAGAAACTGTTCAATCAGACGACCTCGTGCATCGCAGTGCGAGTCACCCCACAGACTGCTACATGCATTAAAATCTCCAAGGAGAAGATACGGTTCTGGAAGTTCATCAATTAACGCCTGGAATTCTTGTTTACTAAGTTGGTGCTGAGGAGGCATATATATAGAGCAAATTGTGACCAGTTTGTTCAAGATAACGGATTGGACAGCTACTGCCTCAAGAGACGTCTGAAGTGGTAAATGTGTACAAGCAGTTCTTGGATCCACATGAATGGCAACACCACCAACTGCATCATTCTGATCCTTCCGAAACATAACGTAATAGCGTAGAAAGTTTGTGTGTTTGGGTTTCAAGTGTGTCTCTTGTACACACAGCATTTTTGGTGTATGTCTGTGTAAAAGTTTTTGAATATCATTGAGGTTTTTCAGTAGTCCTCTGACGTTCCACTGTAATATTTGTGTCATTTTTAATCTGTGTGATGCTGTGTATACAAAAGTATTGCCTTAGGTTGCAAGATCCTTAAGAGGCCCTGTAACGCGTAGTCTTTCTTTTTTAGTGCACTCCAAAGAGCTGCGCCTCACCTTCGGCGTCTCGGGCGACGGAGGAGTGGGACTTGTACCCATAGCCTCTTGTGAAGTGGTGGATGGTGCCTGCTCGACAGACACATTCACGGTGCTTTCGGGACTCACTGTGCTTGCAGTCGCCCGGGATCTGGCAGACTGGGGAGTCTGCTGGCCCTGTTTGTCAGGTGGCAGAGCAGTACTGGCTGCTCCAGTCTGGGCGCTTGTGGGGCGCCTGCAGTCTCACTCTGTGCGACTTTTGCAGGCACGGAAAGATGTGGTGCAGCGCCCCGGCGCGTCACATCGGTGAAGAAGAGACTGGACTGATGAATTGAGAACCGTTTACGTGCTTCTTAAAAGGACAGATTGAACTTCACTTTAATCTCAAGGATTTGGTTTTCTTTCTTCCAGATTGAACACGATCTCGAGTGGGCAGCATGGTCTCCTTCACAGTTCACACAGCATGATGTTGTTGAGGTACACGTATCTGATGCGTGCTCGTTGGATCCACATTTTGTGCAAGTAATGCACCCTCTGCAGCTTTGTGCCCATGTCTAAAGTGATGGCATTTGAAACATCTGTGGGGGTTTGGCACGTAGGGCCTGACACGGAGATTGCAGTAGCCAGTTTCAATTGAATCAGGTAAGTCACTGGTACCAAAGGTGATGATTATGTGTTTTGTGCGTCTTTCCTTTTTGTCTCCCAAGCACTCAGCGTCAGCTCCAAGCACTCAGCGTCAGCTCCACCCCAGGATCCCCTTTTCCCCGGACATGGCTTAGCCACACACGGCTAGGCGTGGGAGGGAGTCAACCCCCCCCCGCCCCCCATTAGCTCGCGTCCGTGGTATCGCTATACACTAAACGCCTGCTTACCCAGACGCCTTTGGGGGGGGGCCAGGCTCAACGACCAATTCATCTGGTTGGTCAACAGGGTAGCGGGACAAGCAATCGGCGCCCAGATGGAAGCATCCAGACTTTTAGGCAACTGAGTAGGAGTACTTCTGAAGACGCGATGCCCAATGACCAAGTCGTCCAAAAGGGTCTTTCAGTGAAGAAAGCTAACAGAGGGCGTGATGATCTGTGATGAGAAGGAACGGGCGGCCATACAAGTAAGGACGAAATTTCGAAACTGCCAAGACAAGGGCAAGGCATTCTCGTTCTGTTATAGAGTAGTTATAGAGTAGTTACGCTCAGACTTTGAAAGGAGACGACTTGCACATGCAATTACACCATCAGTGCCCGCTGAGTTTGGGCCAAAACTGCACCGATGCTGTGACCGCTAGTGTCTGTGTGTACTTCTGTAGGAGCACCTGGATCGAAATGTGCAGGTATTGATGGTGTAGTTAGAGTGGTGATTAGTCGAGAGAAAGCGTTAGCTTGAAGAGGACCGCAACAAAACGGGATGTCGTGTTTGAGAAGGTCTGTGAGTGGGCGTGCGAGTGCTGCAAAGTCTTTTACGAACCGGCAAAAGTAAGAGCATAGGCCTACGAAACTGCGAACATCATGGATGGAGCCTGGAACGGGAAAGTTTGTCACTGCGCATACTTTTGCCGGGTCTGGTCGTACACCGGAAGCGTCAACAAAGTGACCCAACACAGTAATTTGACGAAGACTGAAGCGGCACTTCAAGGAATTCAGCTGGAGGCTGGCATGTCGGAATGTTAATCGAATGGTCATAAGGCGTTCAAAATGTGTGGCGAAGGTGGGTGAGAAAATTATCACGTAATCTAAGTAACACAAGTCCATCGCCCATTTAAATCCTTGAAGCAGCGTGTCCATCATTATCTCGAAGGTTGCTGGCACGTTGCAGAGACAAAACAGCATTACCTTGAATTGGTAAAGGCCGTTGGGGGTAACAAATGCAGTTTTCTCATGATCTATTTCGTCTACAGCAATTTGCCAGAAGCCAGATCGGAAGTCGAGAGATAAAAACAAGGTAGTGCCATGAAGACAGTCAAGTGCGTCGCCAATACGTGGAAGAGGATACACGTCTCTCGGGTCCCACCTATAGCTGGCGCTGATCCGTTCACACACGTTGAGCCACTTGTCAATGTCAAGGCCATTCTATCTGGAAAATACGCCAGGATCACGAGCAGGAGGTAGGACAACGTAGGTAGGAGTCTTAGAAGAGGCAGTTGGTGAAGACGATGTTCCTTGAACTTGTGACATGATAGGACCCGTGATGATGTAGCCGTTGTGGAGCTTTGTGATGGGTATAGGGAAGGACCAGCAGCTCTACTACAAATATGTTACGTAAAATAAGACGGGACGTGAGTATTTGCCAGTGAATTGGCATCGATCAAAACGGAGCACAGCACGCAGAGCAAGCAAGCCAGTCCTCTTCGTCGTCTTCTGTCCACAGAATGGTTCACCCTTCATGCAATAGATACGTAGCATTATAATTATGAAGCTCGCATAGAGCAGGGCTCTGAAAATTTTCACCATCCATGTAGAGCCATGTAGAGGCCCATGCCTCTACACGGCACACGCCTCTACATCACTTCACCTCCTCCGAAATGCATGACCACTGGAGCAAAGATTGAACTCGGGACTTTTGGGTCAGCAGCCAAGCACTGCAACTGCTACACGATCATGGCATACAACAAAAGGCAGGATGTGTAACAAATGAAATGCCAACAATGTCATGAATGGTTGGCAAGACTTATTGTGCTGATTTCATAACATGGCTGCTCTGAAAAATCACAGACGGTTAGATATTAGGTAACTACTAACTACAAAAGTCCTGATTATCAACTAGGTCAAGTGTATTGGCTAAGTTAAATTATGGAGTAAGAAGTGAAGGGGCTAAAGCATAGGAGTGATTCTGTCTGGGCACGTTGGTGCCACATTTGCAAAGTTAACTAGCATGAAAGATGGGGCAAAAGACACAAATCAGCGCTGGTCCTGTTGCACTTCTATATTTTGTCTCACCTATCACGCTGGTGAACTTAGCTAAAGACTAATTCATTATACTAAAAAAATCATATTGGCCAAAGGAGTAAACCAGCTCATAAAAAAATTAGCAAAGAATAAAGTATAAGTTAAGACAGACAAGAAGTGAGCCAGGAAAACAATATTATCAAATGCAACCATAATTAACTGAAAAAAAGAACAATAAGTTCAATGTAACTCATGCCAAGCTAAATAATTAGACAAGTAGGTGTTGAACCTACACCTTCAACAGCTTTTTTATCCTTCAACCTTCTAAAGATGATAGTGGCATGCCTATGAAATTAGTAATTCAATAATGACTGTCAGTCCAGCTGCACAAAATTAGCAGGTATCACTTCTATAGCATATTTATGTGAAGATGGTTAAAATATAGTAGTTTAATTTAATAGCATAAAAAAGTAAATTTATATGAAGTGCAAAGTTATTCGACATCTGCCATATCTATGAGTGGTACTTGCAGCTCGGTACAGCCTTGAACAACTAATGTTTACACTTGTTACCACCTCTGCCCAGTTTCTTTTCAAGTGGTTTCATATTCTCTTTTCCTCATTAATTCTATATTAAAATTAAAAAGAACGATTGCTAGCTCTCTCGTAGGCTTTCCTATACTTCAGTGTTTTTTGGCTTCATGTGATCACAAGAAGGAAAAAAAGAATAAATTCACCTCTTAGCTCCTCTTACACTCACTACAAAATTCAGTATTTTTGAACTGAATGAATTCCCTGAATAAAAGTGCAACCTTTTATATCCATCCCCTGCTTTTTTTTTCTTATCTGTTTTTTTCACAACTGTCACGAATTATTACTGAAGCAAACATACTAAATGCAGTACCTTTGTCTTTGCTCACAGGAGAAGACACCTTGTTTGTCAACACAGAATTATGGCTGTCTTTGTTAGTCCAGGAGTCCTTGGAGCTATACTTGGACTTCAGCCTGGGTGGGAGTAGAATACTGTTTACGAAATGAAATAGAATTAAATGCACATGATGAAGACAGCAAAGGATTAGCGTCCTGGCCATCAAAAGCTTGTGCAAATATTCCAGTACAAGTATTCAAGCATTCAGGTTTACTCAGCATCAACAATATTAGTTTACAGAAATATGTGTACAAGATTGGTAACACACAAGGCCCCGAAGTTACACACGGTCAAGGGGGGGGGGGGGGGGCTCCCGTTCATGATATGAACTGGAAAGAAGATATATGCGATTCAGTGGTTACAGTATCTTTGGTAAGAAAAAAAATGAGTGCGAAAAAAATCTGAAAGCAAAAACATACATATGTTTTGTTTAACTGACAAAAAGCGAAAGGTAAGACTGAAAAACAGTCATAAATTACAACATACAAAGCGTAGGGGTAATATCGCATGAAACAAAAAAGCAGTTGCGAGGATGGAGGCTGTTGTTTCAAAAAGTATTTCTCTACTTCGTCTTTGAATGTATGTTCCATGGTTGATGACTTATTGATGTAAGGAAGGAAATTTGACAGCTTTGAATACCACAAAAATATATATTATGGGTGACAAAACACTATAGTCAATGGCAGCTGAAGAAGGTAGTACAAGTTGTGTAGGGAAAGGAACATGCACTCATGCAGCAGTGAATAATTTTGTCAATAATCTCAGTCTATTCTCTTATCATTCATTCCAATGTCCCCACCACATCCCTTGAATGCTTCGATGTCCCGAAACTATTTTGCTTTCCTGGAGGAGCTTTTTGTAAGCTAGGTAAGCAAAATCAGCCTCAAAAAGGGGGTGCTATTTTTTTGTTTGCCCCGCTGAGCTTTTACTCATTCAAGTTTCAGGCTGAATTTATTTTGCTCTGCAGGGGAGCAGTGTCACACATGCATCTTTCGAGGTTCCAGTTACAGTGTGACCTTGGCAGTCCGTGGAGGGCGAGCCTCACTGTAACAGGTGTGTGCGGCACCCAAGCATCGCTATAAAGAGCTTTTCTCATTTCAGCAGAGTCGTCTAAGAGGGCCAGAAATCGAACTGTGCAAGGTGGTATCTGTCGTGCTCACTTGCAAATGAATAGGCTGCAGGCACGATGAAACATGCAATGTGTAATAGAAACACCGACGGGCAAACTATTTGTCCCTATTGCAGAATGATCAATGACACCCAATGACGTGGCAGTGGCTGTCCTTTTGTTTTAATTGGAATAAGTACCCTGGCACGTGCGCGGGGCACTGCGTGCAAAGTCTTGTTAGAAGTTGTCACCGGAGGTTCGGCTTCGGCCCTTCGATATGACCATTCAAAAGCAATGAGCACCCTCTTCAGCGAAGATTAACTAAGTGCCTGGGAAGGCTTCTTCAAGTGACCAGATGCATTTTCGGGTGAGCCTGAGAGTATCGTGTATTCTCTTGTACAGCAGGGGTGAAAGTGGACTTCAGTGTTTTGGAGAAGCTCAAGGAGCAGGAATAATGCTATTTTGGAGCAGCTTTGGCGCAGTAAAAGAGAGGTTTTGGAGCACATTCGAAGCACTAAAAGGTGCGTTTTGGAGAAATGTGAGTTAGTTTTGGAGCAGCTGTCTATGGTGAAACATCATCGTCAATCAAAATTATTTCCGGTAAAAAAAATTGCCATGGTTTTCACTGAACATTCAGTACCAATGAGTTAACCCAGGGCTGGAAGTGGACTTGCGTGTTTTCGAACAGCTCAAGGAAGAATAATGCTGTTTTAGAGCAGCTTTGGCGCAGTAAAATGGGAGTACTGGAGCAGGTTCGGGGCACCAAAAAGTGAGTTTCAGAGCAATGTAAGTTAGTTTTGAACCGACTGGGGTGGCTGCATTTTTGATGGAGGCGAGAGTGCTGTAGCCCCGTGTGCTCAGATTAGAGTGCACGTTAGAGAACCACAGGTGGTCGAAATTTCCGGAGCCCTCCACTACGGTGTCTCCCATAATAATATGGTGGTTTTGGGACGTTGAAACTCACATATAAATTAATCGATCAAGTTAGTTTTGAAGCGTCTTTCTAGGGTCAAACATCACTGTCAATTGAAATTATTTCTGGTAAAAAAATTCCAATGGTTTTCTCAAAATATTTAGTACTAATGAGCTGACCAGACTTACTACCCACAAATTGTGTGTGTGTGTGTGTGTGTGTGTGTGTGTGTGTGTGTGTGTGTGTGTGCGCGCGCGTACGACTGTGCTTTCACATTAAACATCAGAGCTGACAAAGAATTGGAGAAAACAAGGAATAAGCAATGCTTATCTCTTGTTTTCATGACGACTAGATATTCACGGTGCACTTCATTTGATGGAAGTTTGTTATCCCCACCCTAATTAAACAAGCTATTCTGCTCATCTGTGCTCATTCTGGAGCTAAGTGGGGACGAGCAATTCAGAGGGCAAATTCCACGCACACTACAGCGAGTCGCCGGGCAGCGACGGAATGGGCAGCATATAGGCACCGCGCTGCACACAACTAACCAAGAGATGATAGTCTACGCAACCACTTCGTGTTTCAATGAAACTGTCAGTTGTCAATTAGTATCATATTGCAGTAGAGAAGCGCACAAATGTATCGTGGAAAGCTGATCCGTTCTGTCGCTATCTCTGTCATTGCGTATCCTGAACCCTGTAATAGTTCCGAAATGCTGCTTCGCCAATGTGTGCTATGAAACGATTGTGTGAGAGTTTCAGCCCAGTATCTTTTCCGCACTTGGGCGAAAAAGAAGAACAGGCGTTTTGATGGGTACTTTAGGCGGCATGATCATGCTGCTTTCCTGGTGGGATAGAGGTTTTAATGCATAAGTAGATAATTCACAGTTACTCATGTTGGTGGCACCACTTTTACGCGGAATCCACGGCGATAACAGTGATGAGACAAGAACAAGCCCCATGAACGAAGCGTATTAAGTGATCATTATCGAACATGTGATCGAACTACATTGGGTATGGATGCGGCCGCATCCTTTTTAATGGCCAACACTCAGTGTTGCTCGGTCGATGATAATATTTGCGAAATTTGGCAGTCCATGCTTCTAATGGACAATTATCTCAAAATTGTCGTTTATGCGCAGAAGGTCAGATTGTTGCAGAACGGCGCAATTGCTACAGTGCTTCCACCTCCGTTTACCAGACTTATCACCTTCGCGTGCAAGCACGTGAGTGTGCGTGTATATGTAGCGCAAAACATGCCCATTTTATACTCGGCCTGAAACGACAAGAAAAATATATTCTGGGTGTTAAAAAAGCATGGAACTATTTCATTATGTGAACGTACTTACGACATAGTTTCGCTAGCCACCACAGCGTTGCATCTAATGTGCGAAACGAAGCATAGATAATCGCGATGTACTTTGCTTGGGAGAAATTTGTTATCCCGATGCTAATTAAACACTACTCTGTTCATCTGTGCTTGGTCTGGGGCAAAATGGGGACAAGAAACTCACACAGCAAATCCGTGCGCACGGTACAGCACGGCCCAGCAGCGACAACGTAGGCACCTTTGGCGCCGTTTTGCGCGCAACTAACCAGGAGATGAACCGAGTCCACGAGGCCACTTTCTGTCTCAATGAAACTGTCGGCCATCACTAAGTATCATTTCGCGATAGAATATATCGTGCAAAGCCGACGGTGTCCGTTCTGTCGCTGCGTATCTCGGACCAATAGTTTCGAAATTCTCTTTGGCAATAAAAAATCTTGTAAAAGTGCCAGCCACGTATGATCTTTCCCGTATTCTGGCAAAAAGGAAGAAATGACTTTCTGGTAGATATTTTGGGCGACATCTTCTGTGGTATTGTATTCGTTTATTGGTCACGATGTGGCACGTCAGAAGATGAACATTTGCACTTGTAAACACGCACTGTCGTTTAGTGCATGATCATGCCGCGTTCCCGGCTGGTACAAGTTATCGAAGTTTCACCATATTATTAAATATTTGACAGTTACTCATGTTGGTGCCACCACTTTTGTGGAGAAACTAGGGCGATAACAGCAATGCGGGCTCCGCGAAGAAACCGCTTTACAACGTGATCGAACTCCAGTGGATGTTGATGCGACCGAGTCCTTGGCTGCATCTAGATCTAGTGGATGTGGATGTGGCCAAGGACTGAGCCAACACTTGGTGTTGCTTGGTCGACAATAATAATAGGCTGGATTCGGCGGTTTACACTTCTGATCGACAATTATCACAAAATTGCCATTTATGAGCAGCTGGTCAGATTGCCGCAGTATGGCGCAACTGGCGCAGCACTTCCACTCTTGTTGTACAGAGAAATCGAGCACTACATAGCAGCGGTGCCAGCTATACTTGCCCTCTCCAGCTTGGTCTTTCTGTTCTTTCTTTTGCATGTTTGCTTGCTCTTGCCACATAGTTTTATTTTATTTGTGTTCTTGGGTGTGCGCTGTTGAGAACAAAGAGGATACACCCAAGTGTGTGAAAAAAAATGTGCCTTTGAAGTGTGCTTGTTGTTTTGGGGGATTAACCATCCAATTACAGGGCGATTGGGTACAATTTGTTGTAATGATATTAAGGCAAAACACAGCGGTTACAAAAAGCAGCCTTGATGTTCTGTTCCTTCCAAACTGGGTTTAATGTGTTAGGCATCATCAGCTCTGCAAAATTTCGTAGGCTCACCCTACAGAAAATCAATTTCCAAAGTTTTTTCTTCTAAAGTTTATGTCTGTAACTCTTCCGCAAAAACGCTTGTGAATACGAGTTGTCTCAATTGTTCTCTAAACTTTTCCAGTGTTTAAAAGGTTTTATCCAAGCCACCAGTAAATTCATCGCCGATATAGTGTAGCAAAAGAACTTTTCCGTTCTCTTACTACATTTATACCACCGCGAGGGGTGCATCTCAAGTGTCAAGTGTAGAGTCATTTCTACCATCAAAAGCATATTTACTAGGTGTTAGTACATTCCTTTAGTTTTCCCTGGTAGACCTGTGCCACACGTATATGACAGATGGAGTTGTGTTTGTGACCGAAACTAACGTCTTTTCCCTAATCCCAGTTTTTTTATGCAATCTATTCATCTAGAGAGAGCTTTCTTCATTCCCAATCTTATTGGCTGTTAGTAGGTGCTGGGCATGCATAACCGATATGCGGTCATAGCTGCTGAACAGTGAGGGCTTCTAGACTTCATGATGTGGCCTTTGTTAGAGAACTATCAATTTTTTTGTAGTGCAGTAGAATAAAAGGCCAGACACATCATCCTCATTTGAAAAGAGCGTATCCTCTGCTGTTGACTTCTACATTACAGTCGTATAAAAGCAGGTGACCAAGGTGAATATTTTTGACAAATTCACACTGTGTAACTATGTATAAAACACGAGTATTTATGAAGGCATCCTATCTTCTCCATCTAATATTGCCCAGGCACATACTTCTGGTGATATGTCTATGAGCACCATAGTTTTTACCAAGGTAGCAGCCAAGCATTTATTTAACATTTTGGAGCATCAGCAGTACTAACGCGATGCAATTTTGTAAATTGCATCACTGTTAAGCAATACTATACAGGGTGTTTTTCTAGGGTAGAGAACACAGATTTTGTTTAGAAATTTCATGACAACCCCACTCTTACCATTTTCTCATATTTACTACAGTTACTCTATGTCACGGTAGAAGTAATTTGCTGCAACTAAAACAACACTGCTGAAATTAATTAACAACATTTTTTATTTAACTTTTTAATTGTTCACTTGTGGATAATTGTTTACATTGGAAAGTTGCAGCGTGTGCCCATTCATGATATAACATTTTTTATAGAAATCACTAAAACGGCACATAATTTGAGATGTGCATCATTGAACTTTAAGGGCAATATCAAAACTAATTGCGCCTGGCACCCAGGAAACATACCCTCTCCATTATGTCAGACTAATTAATCGATTGATATGTGGGGTTTGACGTCCTAAAACTATCATATGATTATGAGAGGCGCCGTAGTGGAGGGCTCTAGAAATTTCGCTACCTCCTGGGGTTCTTTAACGTGCACCCAAATCTGAGCAAACCGGCCTACAACGATTTCACCTCCATCTAAAATGCAGCTGCCGCAGCCGAGATTCAATCCCGCGACCTGTGAATCTGTACGTCAGACTGGAACTACATGTGACAATGAAGTGACGAAATTCGAATCAACGTGCACTAAAGTAAAATGTTCAGGAATATCGACAAGCATTTTGAAACACATAAGAAGACAGCTTAGTCTTTGGGTGCAGTGTGTGGTGCTTATCTGTTTCCTTCGAACTATAACAGCAGTGAAAAGCAATTTAATCTATTTGCAAGAAAAAATGCTGCAGTGGCTACTAACGAGTCTTATGCTTCACAGGAAAAAAGAAAACGTTTATACTATTTGGATACGAGGCATTTTTTTGCACACAGCTCAGAAGGAACAGATAAGCACTAAACACCACACACAAACGTAATCCGCTAGGGTGAGCGAGATGACCTGCCACTTTTCATGAAAAGATACAGCCACTATGCGTCTGCACATAAATTTTGTCACTTTCTTGTCACAGGTAGTTCCGGTATGGCACAATAGTGTGGCTGCTTTTCACATGTGCCAGGTGCTATCAGTTTCAATATCCCTTTTAAAACTCAATGCTGAATATCTCGAATTACAAGCAGCTTTTGTAATTTCTTTCAAAATTTTTATGCACAACAACTATCTAATATAAACAACTGCGCTCCTGTGAATAACTGAAAAGTTAATTAACAAATTGTTGTTATTAGCTAAAACAGTGTAATTTCAGCTGGAGCAAGGTATTTCTGCTACAATGCAGAGTTCATGAGTAAAAATAACAGGAGCCTTACTGTTATAGTATTTTTTACATTAGACTCCCTTCGAGACGAACTCAAAGAGACCACGATAATTTGTTCGTCCTATCAGGAGTTCCTCTTATCAGAAGTTCCCTCCAAAACCAAATGCTAACATGCCATGTACACCCAAATGTGTTGCTTGAAAACACTGAATGAAGTATACTTAGTATATGGTAAGGAAAGAAACAAGAAAAAGTATTTATTCGGCTCAGCTTGATAAAAGCTATGCTTTAAATTAAAGTATTTAGAGTAATCTAATGCGTACTCAATTTCACGGGTCGATATGCCACTCATGCTCATGCATATGTTCATGAATAAATTGCTACGACATCTTAACAATAAACCTGTGACATGACCCTATTCCGATGGTTAGAAAAAGATAAATAGGGAGAAACAAGCACAACTTTCCTTCAAAGAATGAAAAATTTATTTTTCTGGCTGTTCCCCTTCCGAGAGGTTGTTTTACTGGCTTTGCCATTACTTTTGGATATGCCTCCATAGCATACCGATACCTTGACAAAGTCAATATATACGCCTAGTTGCTTATGAAAGTCCGAAGCTTTGAGGTTTGGATATTTTCGTATTTTCAGGCCACAGTAACTTTTCTTGAACGACATGCAGCTGAAGGTCTCCGTTTAAGACTTTTCAATGCACACAAGTCTCGGGCACAAAAAAAAAAGACATGAAGCAGCTACATTTCGTGTAGATAATGACCTTACTTTGTCATGCACTTTTATAATGAAAATGGCGTGTCTCAATTTCCCTCATATCACTGGGAGCAGATACGATGCGCACAACTAGATCATATGCAAAACAACACAAACCGACCACAAGTGCTCAGGTGCCATTGTCTTGCGGCAATGACAATGCATCTGAGTCTTCTGATGGGATATGATAGCTGATATGATAGCTGCTCTGAAAGCTGCGTATGTGGTTTCAGTTTCATGTTATTATAACCTACAAACAATTTTTGTTCCTGTTTTCCCTTTCATTTGGCTTTTTTTCTCTCCCTTTCTTTGCATTTTCCCCTCTCGCTAAGCTCTTGTGTTTTTCTGTTCTCTACTGTACTCCTGTTTGAGAATAAAAGTAGAATACGAAAGGACAAACACTTTTTGTTGCTTTCTTTGCTGATAAAGTCGGCTCTTTATCTACATACAGGCTGACCTTTATTTTCCACTTATCCTGCTTTCTTCCTCCATGTCGCATTTTGCTTCCGATTTTCTTTGAATCTTTGCGTTAGGACGTTTTTTTTTTTATTTTCTTTCTCTTGTTTGCCCGAATGCCCTCATCAAGACAATAATGCTCGTTTTGCAGATTTCCCATCGTTGTTGGTCGCTGTGAGAGTTCGTCTTAACAGGAGATGCCTGTAAAGCAGTTCGTCTTCAGCAGATTTTTTTTGCATTGAGTCTATGGGAACCAAACCAAACAAGCACTCACATGTTGTTCGTCTTAAGCAAGAATTCGTCTTAACAGAGTTCGTCTTAAAGGGAGTTTACTGTATATAAAATATGCATTGTCTATTTAAAACTAACACCCAAGACCTGCACAGTATGCTTGAAAAGCACCTTTAAAGTCTCATAAGACTGAACTTTCATATGTGTTCACTACTCTCTTTGCAATACTTATGAGCCCACATGAGACTTCATGTATAAAAATGGCCAATTTCATCTACCCCTGTTTGGTTGTGCTGACAAATAGTATATCAATAACAGACCCACATGTGAACATAAAGAACTAAAAAAAATTAATACAGCTTCTAGCTCCTGATAGTAGCTATTGACACCACATAATGAACAGCTGCGGTGGTTATACATTATAAATGTCATGCAGCAGTGCCATATTTTTTTTTTTTTCTGATAAGTTAAAGGGACACTACAGCTTGGCGAAAAATGAGGCGCTCACTCAGACTCAATAAATATATATTGCACTTATAGCTCCCTAAAACCGTAAAACACAGACTCACCAAAATTATCCTCAACCAGACTCACTCGGACACATTCTTAATAAAATGTTTCTTAATGAATGTTTCTGAACGTTTTCTTTAATGAATATCTTTGCTACCGTAGCAAATGCTAAAAGGCAGCTTTGCCACAATACGAGAATGTGATGGGGTGAAGCATGTGAAAATCTGAAGGGGCGATTGGCAACTGGACATGACTGTACAAGTCTTTGGGAAGTTCGAAAACTTTGATTAGACGAAATTCCAGTGAGAATTGAATCGAATAGCAAACACTATCCCAAAATTTTCTCAAGTTTGTATACTCGCACACCTATATTAAACACTCTAGCGCCATTACTTTCACCAACATAGCTTTATTAATAGATGAGAATTGGAAGGTCAAAAGTTTCACTTCTATGTATCTCCAATCGCGACGTTACGAATTTCAAAGTGTTTTCCTGTATTTTTGCGAGATGGCCTCAATAAAATTTCATGAAACATGGTAGTCTCTGGCTCCCTTGGAAGACAATGTACTTAATTTTTACCGATTGGAAACTACATAGGCTGTAGTAGAAGGCGTCATAATCTATGACACCAAGGCGGGAGGTGCGGAAACTTCAAGGTGGTGTCGCCAACCCCATTTTCTTTCTGTGTGTTTTCTCCCATACCAACAGTTTTCTAGCAGAAGCCGTAATGCTTTTGGTATCATAAAAAAAGTAAGTTACTAATATAAAAAAAGTCATTTTTCCCTTTAGTTAAACAAAAAACTACAAGAAACAACTAACCAAAATATATTGGTAAAAAAGTCATTTGATCTTTCAGCACAGATCTTGGTGCAGGCAAAAAGCTGATTTTGTGTAGCAATAAAAAATAAATGCTTTCACTTTAGTATGCAGTATGTCTTTGTATACCATAGAGTCTCATTATTGCAACATGATATTAAATGATATAGTAATCAATTATAACAAAGGCAGCTCAACACGAACCAATGCAGCATATGAAACAGATGTTGCAAAACTAATTTCATTTGTTACAGAACGCTTTTTCCTGAGCGCATGACGCAGCATAAGGTCACATTCTACCCCTTCAACTGGCATCAAGTGTGTTTTTATGCTTTCTATACTTTTAATGAATGAATGAATCAATAAATGAACAAATAAATATATAAATAATCACAGAACAAGGATACAGAACATCACACATGGCAGAAAGTGTGCAACTGAACTCACATTACAGTGAAGACACCGAGAAGAATCCACGTTTCTATACAGTCAAACCAATTTATAACAAACTCTAAAGCGCCCCGATAATAAGTGGTCATTGTATCAGTAGTTCGTTGTATATGGACTCGCCCATAAAAACATGCACTCAGCGACCAAACCCTTTTTTCTCGTATCTTTATCGAAATGTGCGAACAACCCTTCCACTCCATTGATAAGTTAGGCCTTTCCGCGTATTAAGTGACGCCCGTTTGCTCACGTGTAAATTAAACCACGTTCGCAATGAACTTGCACTGTTTCACTGAAGCATGGTACCACTACTTTGAACCAATCATTCCTGGCTAATTCTGTGCAGTGAGTAGCTTTCCCGGCTCTCCCCATTCCATGCGGGTTGTTTGCAGCCCAATGCATGCGTGCGTTTCTGCATTCTTCGTGCATACTTCACTCAAGATTGTGTTCGGGCACAATGAGCAGTCTTTTCGTCTAATACAACAAAGGCAAATTTTTAAGCAATGTGCGCAAGTGGTCTCGCACGACGTGGTGGCAACGAACTTGCGAACGTCGGCATGATGCACTTGTACCGCCGTTACTCCGCCGAGCAGACACCTGCAGATGACTGTGATCAGGTTGCCGGCGATTTGTAAATATTGTCATTGTCACTCATTGTCAACGACCACCTCTCTATTGCCGTTTCCTGATGCTTATCTGTTAAGGAATCGCTGCAACCACGTGGAAGTATTTATTACTAATTGCCTGCTCTCTGCGGTGCGCAGTTACTGAAAAATGGAAAACCTTTTGCGGCATATTGTGGTGTCTGTGGGCTGAGGGTGCAGTGAACACTTATGCGATAAAATGTTATCGCATCTTGAATTTATGGCTTCTTGCGTTCGAAGCGTTGGTTAATAGTCGGCAGTCGTAGATGTTGAGGATGGGGCCAGAAAAGCTTGCTGTGCGAAAGCCAACTCAGTCTTCATGCTAACTTCTATTTCTTTTTTCACCCTTCCGTTCTGCCAGTGAAGAAACGCTTAGAAAGTGAGCGACCCTGCTTGCAGCGTCCGAAACCTACGTGCGGTGCTCGATGCAGTCTATGATATCTTGGTCGAGAGCAGCAGGGCATGCGCGAGCGCACGCCTATCACATGCTTTAGAGTGTCTGTTTTAACTTTTTTTTTTTCGCTATGTATGCACCATATCTTTACCGTGACTGAGTTGGAAGTGTTCGTTCGAGGCCGTGAAAAATGTTTGCTGTACATAGACTCAGTTTCAAAGGGTAGCATAGAAAAATCATAACTGGACCGAAATATGGTCGTTATAACTGATAGATCGTTATATTTGGGATCATTATAAGTGGGTTCGACTGTAGGCGAAATCTCCCCGAAATAACTGTGTTAGTTCACACGACAGTTGTTAAAAAACTACAACCACATAACATGTTCGTCAAATTGGGCAAGGTTGGGAGAAAAATTCCAGCTAATTGCAATTATGCATTACATAGCAATTTTTCTATTGCACTTTCCATTGAATTGAACAGCCTTATATTGAAAGTTGTGGTGTTAGCAAAGAGGTACTATAACTATTCACCTCCTTATGGTGTGAATGCTTTATAAAGGTGCAAAATGTTTGGTTACGTTTTAGGAAGCCAAATTGACCAGAATTGCTCTTTGGTCAGCAAAGTGCAATTCTGACCGATCACACAAGAACAAGTATTGTTCAGCTCATGAACCATTATGAAACACCATTAAAGCTTGAGCTGACTAATTTCCAGCATTGTTTAGCACTGCCATTGCTTTCGGAGGCTTCATGAAGGTGGTGAAACCACATTGAGAAAATAAACAGGCATTCTGAGGCCACTCAATGTTTGTAGAAAGAGAAAAAAGTAGGACAGAAACTTTTCCAGTACCTAGGCTGTGTAGAGAGAAGCAATGATAGTAAATATGGGATGATTTCTGCTTAAACAGACATGTCTGCTCTCCTTATTCACACTGCATGCGCTATTTCGAAGAAACAATGAACTGCTGCTCCTAAACATACTTTGTAGAGAGCAGACATACCTGTTGCTGAAGGCAGCAGGCTTGCCTGTTGCATCCTTGTTGGCTTTTTTCTCCTTGTCAATGGTATTTTGTAACTTTGCCATGTAACGGTCCCACCGGGCTTTCTGTCGACTTTCCCGTTGTTGTTCCTCCAAGCTTTTTACAGCTATAAGAGGAAAAATTATCCTCGCTGGGTACACTGAACTATTACAACATTTTGAGATTCATGAGATAAAGGCAGAAATAAAGATTTGATCAATAAAAAAAACTACCATTTGCTCTCACATAACACAGTGCCATAGAAGTAAGCTAGAGTGCTACTTTCGTTGTCACATTAGCAAGGAAACTGCAAAATGAGCTGCCAATGTCATTTTGGAAACTGTAAAATGAGCTGCCAATTAATTTACATTTTTTGTTTTTACCATCAAACACTTTCATAATAAGGAACTTGTAACCTTCTTAAATCTCTCACTACAATGGGAGGCTCTATTATATGTGCAATGTACTACTTGCAACAGATCAGGACTTATAACCATGGTCAGTGAAAGAAAACATGTATTGAACATGAACTCAAGAGATTTTTAGTGAAATTAAATTTTTGGACATGTAAAGTTTGTCTGATGCAATATATGACAGCAGGAGATCTTATGGTATGTACCTTGGCTCATGGCATTTGTTTTCTTCATATCATTATGCACTGGACAGGTGAACAGCCAGAGGATCAAGGGGTGTTCGACATCTACCCCCTCTCCCCTCCTTTAAATCTTCACAGTTGATACATGTATACTTACATTCAAAAGCACACAAAAAGAATGTCATATGGAATATAAATATGCCCTGGTACTGGGATGAAACTCTCAGCTTTCATTTTTCAATGTGGTTGCTGTATCATCAAAGCTAACCAAATTTACAACACTCTGCAACATTCCCCTGCGGAGGAAAAAATTTTTTTTATATAAAAAGTAAAAGAAAATGTTTGCTAAGGCACTTTTCTTTTGTCCTTTTCATTGGCCTAATTATTTATATGCACTTCATCTACAATAAACTACCATACTGCCAACTTTCTTACAGCCTCGCAAGTCAATGTATCTACATTTGTACACTCACCTTTACATGGGCAGAATCCCTTGCAGGAGACCTGCACTGAAGTGCGCTGACGACAGTTGTGGTACTGGAGCCGACATTCGGATGAATATGTCTGGTTGTCTGTGCCACACACATAGTCTGCCTTGAACACGGGACATGGTGGGCACCGCAGCTCTTCCTCTTGGCTGCTATCCTCTTCCAGATACTGGTCATCGTCGTCGTCGTCGTCATCTTCCGCCTCTGCACTGCTCCACGGCTTGCTAGTGGTGCTGACTGCTGCAGTGCTGCCAGCGCTGGCTGCAGTTGATGTGGACGGCATTGCTGTGCTTTGCTTTCTGTCATAGCTGCCCCAGCCACCTGACAAAGATGCCTTCCTGCATAGTGCAAAATAAGCACCTACATGAGGGCAAACCATTCTATAAAAGATTAAGCAGTGCAAAATAATATATGCTGTAAAAGTGTTGCATCCTGAAATGTCATTGCTGTACCTACACAGTACTGCATCTTACAGAAACAAGAAGCAGGCATTGTGACTGATCATGATGCCAGAAGCAGAGTCTGAGAAGCACGTGTGGAGCAGCGTTAAAGGTGAAAAAAGCCACCCCTCAGGTGACCACGGAGGACATCCGGATGTAGCGGCAGCACCTGATATATTCTGGAAGACGCACCACACAGTTGCCAAGAAGGCAGCCACACATGCCCAGACACCATCACTGCTTCATATGACGACATGCATGAATGAACATTCTCGACATTGATCCAACATTCTTCCATAACAAGTTTTAAAAAATGGTACTAGCTCTAAAGCCAACGGGTTATATGACGAATCTTTCTTGATGCTCCTTCTAGTTAATTGAGATAAAATTAATTCTTTCTTTTGAAAAAAAACAACTAATAAATAATATGAAGAAGGTATCATTGATGAATGGGTATTTAGGCTTACAATTATACCCCTTGTGTCTCTCCAAAGACTGCCTAAAATTTCTAAAAATAAAGCCCTTCAATTGTAATTCTGACAAGACAAAAAAAAAAAAAACAAGAGTCACCAGAAAAATAAGTTGAAAAACAAGCTTGGTAATTAGGTTCAGTGGCTAATTAGATGAGTATGCTAATTAACTATTTACTAGAGTAGTTATGAGGCTACTTGCCATAAAGAGTTTCCAGGCACTAACGAGGTGACCCTTTATCTATTGTCAAATTATGCAAAAAATGCAAATTATGCAAATTTTTCTCCAGGCTACCTGCAGTAAGAGTGCTTTTCATTCTTTCATTGAGAAGGAGAAACAATGCTAAGAAGCACAGCTAACTACACTTACAAGAAGTGTCTGCTTTTAATATTCCATGTTTTCCAAAATACTCCTGCAACTGAAACCATCGTTTTTATTGTAACACACTGTGCATGGTGGCCTTGCTCTAATGTCAGCACACCAGCCCATTGGCCATCATCAGCTTTGTGAGTGTCAGAGGGTTGGCCTACTATGATAAAGCTTTTGTAGCGTTAGCTACACTGGCCTTGCTGATCCAATTTCGCGTGGCACTGGTCTGCGCATGCGCAATGATACTCCGCCGCCGCCGCGTGCGGCTCGCCGCCGGTGTGCGCGCGATTCGATGCGCTGCACAGACGATCACTGGTATCACGCACCGCAGCCAGCAAGCACCTCTCTCGCACTCGGACGCGCGCGACTCGCCGCCACCAGTGTGCGCTTTCCAGAGGAGTGCCGTCATAGCCTTGGTAGACATATAACGCCGAGGCGCACGCCTTCCCTGTGCAGTCGCCAGCTGACATTGCGCTGGAGCCGCTTGATAGCACCTCTGACTGGCGTTTGCCACTGTGGTATAGCCATGGAGAAGGAGAGTGCAAATGCTGCTCAACGGTGCAGTAGAGCGGAGAAGCTTAACTTATCGGATTCCGAAGTAGTTGCCCGGCAAAATAAATATACATGTGCCACATAATACGTATACCGTGTGTGTGTCATTGGAACTGCTGTAAGCATGATATCCGGAAAGCTAAGAATAATCAGCTGAACCTTTGCTAACGCTACGTATATCCAGGCATAGCTGAGCTAAGCCACTGCCATTTTTTGTCCAATTGATTGTGGGGTATCTGGCACCTTATAGTTAATCTGAAAGTAACCATTTTTTTGGCAACGTCGTTTTTTTTGTTAGGGCAAGCTCTGCTAAGCAAAATATCAGGAATGCCATATATATCTTTTGCATAATAATACATAATTCGTGGCCAACTGTGGGGACAAAAAGCAAAAATGTTACAAATGTCAAATTACAGTTCGTTGTTCATGCCAGATATGAACATAAATTGTCATAAATGGCACAATTGTAATATATACCCAAGTCTGGCCAGGGCATGTGAAAAGGCACGACTGAGACTTTCTGACACTGTGTGACTCTCAGTATGTCTCTTTAATTGAGGATCACCAAGCCATTGCTATGCTTCAGGTATTGATGATGTTAGAGAATATAAGAAAAAATACAGTTGTAAATCACATGAGAAAATAAAGATGGTTGAGCTTGGGTTAGCAGACAAAGACATATAAGAAAGCCCCAGATGCTTATGTTTCTTGCACATGTGGTTTCCTCTGTTCCTCGAGAGCTGTTTTAGTGTCCGGCAAAAAATGAGAAACTTTTTCGTGGTGCAGGGTCTAGAACATGGAGGTCTAGCGTCATTTGAAAGCTGACACAGGATCACCTAGGCAGCAACTGGAGTTTTAATAATCAATTGCCACGTAACTACGTTGATTAAGTAAGTTAATTGTGACACACGAAAATTGAAATGTATAATTTGTATCAAGAACTCTGCCTATTGCCAATATCTCGAATTTAGAAAATTGTCCTTTTATCTTTAATTTTATGAATTTAGAAATTTTTAGCAATTGTCAGAAATACATCTGGTATTTTCCTGGTGCTGCCTTTACTTTTAATTATAACTTTCTCTGTGTGCTTAACAATATAAAGATAACGCTCTATGCCACATTGGTAAGGGATCACGAGTGGAACATAGTATCAAAAAAAGCCAGCAAGCTGGTAGAAATTCATGGTATCGAAAACCGTTCGTATAAATATGTTCAGGAGCCAGCATTTGGTTTTCTTTTTAATTTGTGGGGCACCCGTAGGATAGCGACCTTTTCTCGAACAAAAAACCAGCCCTTCGACAAGGAGGAGATGAGCTACCAGGAGAATAAATTAGTGTTGAACAATAAACACCGTGCCAAGCCTTTGGCACGCAGTGCCATATTTTATGTAACGTTGCTTCACTTAGACTAAAATAAACCTGATGTAAAAACAAGAAAAGCACACTGAACAAACTTCTAGTCTAATTGCTGGCATAAAAGTACCTATGATTAGAATTATGCTTCATTTACTGCGCTGAAAAAAAAAAACAGCAAATGACGGCAGGTGCACAGCAGCAACCGGCCCGCTGCCTGAAAAAACCAGCCGAGCCGGCCTAAAACCAGGCAGGCGGCAACCCTAATGATTGATATGTGGGGTTTAATGTCCCAAAACCACCATATGATTATGAGAGATGCCGTAGTGGAGGGCTCCGGAAATTTTGACCACCTGGGGTTCTTTAACGTGCACCCAAATCTGAGCACACGGGCCTGCAACATTTCCGCCTCCATCGGAAATGCAGCCGCCGCAGCCGGGATTCGAACCCGCGACCTGCGGGTCAGCAGCCGAGTACCTTAGCCACTAGACCACCGCGGCGGGGCAGGCGGCAACCCTAGGTGCCCGTATTGTGTAAATCAGCCTTTGACATCCCAAATGCGAGCAGAATGTACCATGAGTGCTTTAATGCCTCTCAAGGTAAGTCCAATCTTAAGATTTGTCTCTGTGTCCAGCCGGTATGAAATCGCACTGCTATATTGACCCAACCAACTAGACAGGCATCATTCCAAACACTATACTATCTCAACTAGATAGACTTGAAACACACTCAAAGTTTTGGCCGACCCAGCTGTCAGAAGTATGTGCTGGTAAACTTTACACTTTACTGAATGCAGTATTAAAATATACCTTTAGAGTCAACATACAGGTCAATTAACAAGAGGCACAAACATCTCAAAAGTGCAAATGTCCTTTGTACTAAAAGTGTTATAAAACCCTTTTGAAAAGAAAAAAGAAACTCAGCAAAAAAGGGCATTTTCCTTTTGCTGAACATTGCGCTGCAAAGCCGTTGCTTCTTCCAAAGACTTTTCTATGCATTTCAACATCCGACATGGCTATAAAGAAAGAGTACAGCCCTTCATGTATGCTTTAAAATCGTGGACAAGAAGAAGAATTATAAATGCATGAAAAAAATACAAACAGTAGGTATTTTGTTTTGTGGCTCACTGTGGCTCATGCCACAAGATTAGTCATTGTGGCATGAGCCACAGCGACCAGTGCAGATTCATAACAATATGAAAAACTGTACAGACAACACCTCTTTGAGAGACATGCAAGTGCAATTACAATCAGAGGTTAATATTTTTTACAGGCTGAAAAGCTTTAGTTGGATGCTTTTAGACATTAAAGGTGGAAGCAAGCCTGTAGATGTTCCAACGAGTGGGTAGAGAAAAAATAATAATGCTATTGTGCATCACTGACTATAATGATGTCTGTATAAGTAAGAGAACAACTAAGCCAGTCAACAGTGCACAATCAATACCTCAGCTTCTGATGAACTTTAACAATGGTTTTATACGTCATATAGGATGACTTGCACACATAAAGCATCAAAATTAAACATACAAATGAAAATGAATAATGCAAGAAACATTCCAATCTAAGTTGAACTCTCAGTGCACTAGTCAACATCATGTAAAACAGTGATGTACACTGAGAGAGATAAAAGATAATGCAAAATCCCCTCCAGAAGAAAAATTAAAGCAAAGAGCAAGCACCATTCACCTAACTGCAAAGATGTGTACTACTGCTGGCGATAGCAAGTGCTAATGTTATTAAAGGACACTAGTCAAATAACAATTTACGTCAGAGTGAAAGCCCAATGTATGATGTCTAAAATTGAAATATTATCAACAGCAGTGCCCTACTTACCGAGAAATTAAGGCAAATGCACGAGAACTTATGTGCTACGCATAGGACATTCGCAAAATGATCCCGATGACGTTAGAGGTACCGCCTACAATTAACCACTACCGTGCATTAAGAGACAATAAAATGCTGCTTGTTCGTTTCTGTTTGATTTATTAAAAAAAGAACCATCAGATGTTATCATGGGGAATGACACGAGCGGTTCAAAATTTCAATTTTTGCCTGGTTAAACTGAACAGATCATGCCATTTAACGGGGCCCAGTTGAACCAACCAAGTCTGCCACCTCGAAGGCCATTGCAGGAAATTGTTTAATGGCCGTTGCTGCTGCTGTGGCTCCCACTAATTTCATTCTGCTGCTAGTGTTGGCGGTCGTGCAGTAAAGCTGCGCAACGTTGTGCACGGCAACAGTGATGTGAGATATTCCGTTGAGGCAGGTAATTTGAAGGGCGCTAACCCAGTGCAGACCACTAAAACGCGATTTTATTGCAAAATAAGCACTTCCTTGGCACAAAAGTAATACTACGGCGGTTTCTAGACCCCCATTTCAACAATCGAGGTCGACTTACTAGTTGCCTTTAGTGTCACTTTAAGTTTTGCAGTACAGAAAGCGCCCACAGTTTCGTGACTAAGTGGAGTACTTCTAGCGCATGTACACGATGCTGCGTGCAGCGGTAACATCTTTTTAACCATCAGTAACCCCAGAAAGCCAGTTGGTAAAACTCCTCAAACACACACATACACATGCAGAGAAAGAGAGAGAGGTGAGTGTGCTGCTTGTGCTAAAGATTATGTTGCCTAATAAATTATATAAACAATAAAATGGACAGTTTATAAGTAAAGCTAATAAACAAAACAAATGCTTGTGTAGAGGCTCCGCTTCTAGTTCCAAGGGCAAAGCCGTAAATTGCCTTAACAACTAACTGTAGACAAGCTCAAGTTCAGTAACATGAGCCAGGCAGGTGCAAAGCTGTGCAACCGAAGCACAGGCTTTCAATAAAACAGCATAGTGCCTTTTTATGCTTAGGCAGCCATTTCTTTATGTATCATACTCGTGGAATTACAATTAAATAGAATACTATCAACAACTATACTATCTTGTCCCCCTTTGGTTCCACAGTCAGTGAGATATGAGTGTGTACAGGTGATGCGAGTGTGTACATGAGTACAGGTCACTTTACTAAGTCTTGAACCATGAAGCTGATCCCTTGGTTGATGCATTGCTCTCTGTTGATGACAGTGCAAAACAATCAGTGCACTGTCTTCAACTTAGGAGTTGACATAATTTTTGGGGGATTACAGCATGTTTTAGGACTACAGCTGAGCAGAATTTGTAGATCACACCCTCAGGTTATGTGAAAGAAAGGCGTTTTCCTGTTTGAGGTTCAACTTATGCTTAAGATAACACAGGAAATACAACATGCTGCATGCACAAGTTGACAAATTAATATAGACCAACAAGCATATTATCAAGCCATTTCAATAATAACAACAGCAATGGCACAGTGATCAATTCCTTCATGCTTCATACACCTTCCGCATTTATCACAGGAAAGAAAAAAAGAAATAAATAGGTTAGCTTTGCATTCCATTCATTTTTAAGACATCTCATTCTTCTGAGCAAATAATAATTTTGAAAGACCCGCCTTTTAATCTAACTTCATACAACAGCACTTTTACTTACAATGGCTTGTTTTTTAAAATGTGCGTGGAATATATTATGCTTCGAACTCAACTCTATATTATGTCTCCTCCCTCTATCAAAGTCTGCAAACTAATCGCCAGGCACACTAAAAAAAAAGATTTGCGAAATAGCCCATGACTACCCGATTCGATGAGGCAATGTTTTTCTATGTCAATGTGAGCATAGCGAGTACAAAAAACCGTTGAACGCTGACAATATCACTTCATCATGAAGTATAACTTTCTTTCCCCATGTGATTGTGCCGAATATAGGACACAAGGACCAGTGAAGATAATGCACAATAGCAGAATCCTCTCATGCTGTAAAAAGCTTGGGACATAACTGCATGGTCTGTACCAGAAGTGATGTGATTTATTTGTCAGAAGCTGTTCAAGCACAAATTATATTCATTCACCTAATGGTCATATAGTACACTAGCACTGCAGTTATGTGGTAGACCTTACGCTCTTGCTAGTCTCGAATATATATTACATCACGCACAACAAGTGTATCGCCTCCAATGTCATTCCCTTTCTCACTTTGTTTGCCATTATTGTTTCAGGTAATCAATCTTTTCTGCTTTTCAAATTTCAGGTGTCCCCCAAAGTGGAAGAGGTATGGTATCATGTAAACTTTTCCCTTCCAAGAAGTACGCATTCAATGAAGATGATCAGAATATGCAATAAATAAACGCAGAGCCTTTCAAAACCACGTATACTAATTGCTTCAACCATGAACATTCATTTGATTTGGTAGAAATACCAGCAGACTTAAAGGCACTGAGGTGTCGAAGAGTATGGCCAGCATCTGTGACTACCTTAGCAAACATTTGGAGACCCGACAGCTACCACGATTTCCAACAAGTGGAAAAACACCAAGCAAGAAAAGATCACAAACGAAACTGACAATGCATTTCAATGCAAGCTTTAAGGTAGTCAAGCTGGAATGGACTAGGAACGAGGGTTAGTGGCAAATATCTCAGCAACCCATGGCCGATATACAACACAGCCCTGTTTAGTAATGGTCAGAATCACTTGGGACAAGTGTTTTAAGACTTAAGCTTACAAGGTGCCAAACAAAGGTTGAAAACTAACATGCAGATGAACAAGGTTTCAGCAACCCAGCGACAGAGGAAAATTTTTGTCTGTCAGCCAGTCTTTAAAATCTGTGCAAAAGTAAAAAACTGATGCAGCATCCCTGCTATGAGCAGGAAATATACAGAAAGAACAAAGATAAGTCGCTGCTATCTACAAGCAGTGCATGCATTAGATTCTAACAGTTTGAGCATATGAGGCAGAAATTTGCAAGTTAACAAAGATACCTGAGAAGTCAGATTGTGGGGCGAGTGACGCGGAGTAAAATATATCAGGCACAACACAAAAAGACAGAAAGGCAATGATGTGAATCAGAGGTTCAATATGTGTAGTCAAAATCCTGGTTAGCATTAAGAGATAAAAATGGAGCTATATAGACCATGTAATGCATAGGCAAAGTTTTCAATGTTCTGCTTGGAGTCGCAGAATGGATGCCAAGGAAAGTGCAGTCACAGAAAACAAAAAATAGCATGGTTTGGCGAGATTAGAAAGTCTGTAGGCGTAGGATAGAATCAGCTTGGAGAAGATGGGGGTAGTTGGAGACTGTTGGGAAAGATATATTCTTGCAATGGACATAAATAGCTGCTGGGCAGCTGAGAATGAGAATGAAACAGATCATTGAAGGAGTACTAACACAACATTTTTTAAATTTTTTTCTGGTTAAAAAAAGTCTGGGGCACCTCAGAACTACCCATCCACCCACACCCACCCCCACACACACGTAAAAAAAAAATATTTCCAAGCCTGAGAGTGCATCGGGCATAATATATATTGCATTACGTTGCTCCCTTCTGACTGCTTTCTGTATCATGATACAGTAACCTACACCAACAACGTGGATATTGACTGTAGAAAAAAAAGCCATCACTAAACTAAATTACTTATGATACTTTAAAGCATGGAACTCTTTTTGCTATGGCTTTAAACTAGGGCCCAGCAGCTTTGAGTTCCTTGGAGGTCACAGAAGAATGAATGGCAATACAGAAAAAAAAAGTAAGTAACCCACCACAAAACTAGCCCCAAAATATAAAAAGTGCATGTGTATGAACCCTAAAAGCACATCTATGCTCAATCGAGACAAACGTACGATATTCAAAAGCAAAAACAATCGCATATGTTGCAGTGCGAAGACTGTTAGCATAACGCTGCTTATAGACAGTTTCAACACATTTTAACATATGCGGTGACTCAGAAAGCCCATGTCAGCACATGTACACACAACCATGGGTAAAAAAAAAGAATCACAGAGGAAAGGTGAGCTGACCCAAATATTCCAGGAAAACCAGTCCTTGCAGTAGTCTACTGCAGTACTGCACTGCAGTTGAATACTACAAGTGTGCATACTGCAGCAGAGGAAGCATCAGGTTTATGCTAGAGCAGCCAGTTTACAATGAATCTACAAAGGGCACGTACAGAGGATGTATAAATAATTTCCATGGAGGGGAGTGCTTATGTAGCAGGAATACATAGTGAAGCAGACATTTTCAGCTGTGGCTAGAAAGCACAGATAACTTACATTAATTAAATTAGTTTAAGAACCAATTAAAACACATGTAATATACTTTATTAAAGTCCAGATCCCATTATTATTTTTTTAGAGGTACTAACTAGACTATACAAACCTAACCACATATGGCCAAGCTGTTTATTTTTGTAATTATTTTCTTTTTATTTAGAGCACTAAGTAGCTAGTGCACAAAAATTGCATAGGTGAAAGAGAACAGATGACTCAACGTCACATAGTAGCTCGTATATAATATACGTCGCATATAATAACATCATATGTATTATGGCAGAGTACCTCATAACTGTGTACTCTGCCAGTTTCTTATTTGCTGTTTCAGCTAGACGAACGTTATAAGGGATGCCCTATATCGGCCATATATGCATAAAGATGGTTCATAGATCATGTGGACTTCAGAGCCTGATGACAGTGACACGCCATCAAGATCAAGGATAAGAGTGCTTCAAAATAAATTATGATGCACGAGCTCCTAACTGAATATTTGAATCCTTTCTCTACTTTCCATGCAAAAATAGCTCTTGTATTCTATAAAAAGGAAACAAAACAAAAAAACACTATGCCTTGTACAGACGGAATCCCACTTGTCCAGAGAGTCCTTTTAGACACTTCAGCTGCAGCTTGCAGCAGTAATATGCAAAGATGGACATTGTAATGATACCTAACATAGTCGAAACGCAAGCTAGGTCTTCGTGCTATATTTCAAGCATGAACAGAAGCTTGTGGGCAATGTGAGGCGGCAGCTGTGGAAAACAACAGTATCAATGGCCACGTGCTCCATTGCTCTTGACAAGTGCGATTCCAACTGTACACCCATATCCATCATGTTTCTTCCAGGCTACAATACTACATTCCCAACGGCAAAAAGTATGAATAGCAAATTGTGCAACTGGAAATGAAACAAAAGAAAGCTATATTTTCAGAACATGAACAAATCAATTAAGCTGTTAAAATAATCAGCTAAATGTAAACACACTCAAAAAGAAACAGTTTGTCCTTGGGTACGTAAAAACATCACTTAATTATTATTTCTGCCACTAGTCATTAGATGTGCACATAATAGAACATTGTGGCAATTTCGAAATTTCATGGGAGATAATGTTAGCCTGGCAACTGTAACAGACTGTGCACAATTACAAACACTATTACGATGAGATCATAGTACAACTGAAACAAAGCAGTACATAGAATTAATAAAAAAATCCCCCCCCCTACTCCATACTAAATTTTGTAGGTTCAAAAACTTATAATATAGAGCAAATGAGATCACAGGTAATGAGCCCGCAAGGTGGCAAAAAATTTATCTGAAAGAAAAAAAATTGTACTCTAGTTTGTATCGTGAAGACTTTTCTCCACCTTGCAGGTTTCTGTAGGATTCGCAGTATCAGTATCCACGTACTTTGAACCATTACTTTGCCCTCACTCTGCGATATGCTAGCCCCCTGACTTACTGATGTAGTTGGTGAAGCAAAAAAAGAGAAAACATCCACTTTACCTAGCACTCTTGTTAGGAAATTGAGCATTTGTGTATACACAAATGACTAATGAATTTGAATGCTATAGCTGTCTACAATCAAGCTGATGCAACTTATTAGTCAAGTATAACATCCAAAATAGCCTTAGTAACTTCCTTAGGTTTACCGAGGGCAGCTATGCCACAAGGTGCCATATTAAGTTATAGGCACAATGAATGACTGTAAAAGATCAAAATGACCGTGAGCAGTAGTTTATCCACTTATACAATTTTTTTTGCGGTCAAGACGATATGACAGCCTTCAGGTAAAGTAAGTAAAAAATATAAGGGTTTCTGCATGAACGACACAAACTGCATTTTCTTCAATTCACTAACACCAACAACCATAAAATCCCACGCAAGTCCCCCTACCCGAGCAAGCGCAGCCCCTCCCCCCTCCATTTCCTTTCAACTTGTTCTCTGCTACAGAATCCTGCAGCAGCAGTTACCCAAAGCCCAAGTTCTGAGAGTGCTTAAGCAGGTGCACGATTTCTCAGTACATTTACAGCGTCGCGCCATGGGGTTGCTATCCGAGTTGACAGAAATAGTTCGAACATATCACAAGCGTAATTCCCCCCTTGTGATAACACATGAAATTTCACACAAGGATTCTCTCTGGTTCATTTAGAACAGCAGTAAATACTGACATATGTGTATACATGAACGACAATGATCTTGGGGACAATTTAGAGATTCTGGCTAGTGGGTCAGTAGGTTCAGGAGAGAAAGCCGAAGAAGGCGTTTTTCTGTTCACTTGATTTAAACACGCTGGTTTGGTGTCTCGAGGTGTTCTTGACACTTGTTCACATTGAACCACGACAATATGGGCATATTCAATAGAGCATTTCACTAGAATCCCTTCTTGAAACCTCTCCTGCTACTATTTTGAATTTGGGTTCGTGACAAAGCAAGGGCACTCCTCCTTCGAATCGTGTTCGATTATCTTTCACCTTAGGGGGGGGGGGGGGGGCACTTGCTCGTGGTTTTAGGAGAGCATGGCGATCATAAGCGTAAAAAAACTGGAGGTACTAGAGAGTTTAACGAAAATTTGTAGGGGTAAAGTTGCCAAATGAAATAAAATACTATTTACTGAAGTTTTGGCACCAATACAATAGTTTTAATCACAAAAAAGTAAGAAAAAAGCAATGGCAACAATATAGGCACTTCATGCAAAGTATTCTGAATAGATAATAGGAAGAGGGCTCTTTGTTTAAACAAAAGGGCCATCTTCCCCAAAATAACTGCTGTAACCCTTCTATTGCTCCGCATTAGCACTGCTATCAAGTTTATCTATGGGTGTTGAAAAGTCCTTAAATATTTTATATGAAAAGTTTGCAGTTCCTTATACTAAAGAAATGTCCATGTGTGTGCAATACAGGAGAAGGTTATGCATCATTTTACGATTTATTGTGATTTGGCCTACCTAAAAACAATTAAAGCGAGCCCTAAATAATTGTTGGTCATAGTTTAGTGTAAGACAGCACATAGTTGCACTCTCCCTGTACATCCTTCACTTAAATGTGTTTCAGTATAGTACATTTCTAGTGTCCGGTCGCAGTAAAAAATCTAATAATAATATCTGGTGCTTTCCGAATGGGCCACAAAAATCCGGTGGACATTCGACTTATAGCCGCATGTCCACATCCGGAGCCGGTTATCTAAGGGACGACCTAGGCCCGTTGCATTTCGGTTGTTATTTACATACGTTTTGTTTTCTGTCTGGAATATCTACAAAAGATTTCATGTGGGCGCGATAATTTGGCCAGCAGATGGACAACCACGAGACATCCCAAGGAACAAAACTTTCAAAAAAGACTTTTCGAAACGGCAACAAACAGTTATACGTCTTGGTCTAAGAGAAGGCCTAAAACAGACATTTTCAAAAGGAAAGAGTAGCTCCTCAAATGCGCTCGCTTGCAGTTTCGCCGACTGTTCATTTCAATTCAATGGCCGGATCTGCTTGCCACTTTTGTTGCCGATATAGGATGCAGCTAAAACGTCGCCCACGACTTTTCATCATTTCTTTACTGGAATGTTTTAAAATTGTATTTAAGACGGTAAGTATGACAGTTGTTTGCTGGCGGTTGAATCTTGGTTGAACACGTAGCTATAGAACAAATGCCGGTGCAAATCTTAAGCTAGACTGACTCGACCTATTTTGGATAATATTGTTCTTCGGCGCGTCACAGTTCACGTATGTGGCATGTGCGTGAGAGCGGCAAGACGACATACTTGTAGGCAAGCATGCTTACAAATATGCTGGCTAGTCGCCGATGAAGTGCAATGTTTCTACCGTATACGCCCCTCACCCGAGTGCAGTTATGATTGATTGCTATTTAGAAATACCTGACAGCATTTTATCTGATCTGTATTAAAAATCGGTTTTATGTTTTCGAACACCTACGTAGCTTAATTACTTTTTCTTGTATGCAGCTTTCCTTCACTGATGTTTTGCAAGACAGTGGGGCTGGGACCGCGCCCGCAGTACTAACGAGACCACCAGTGCACTTTCTTTGACGGGAACCGGAGTGCATCATATGATCGTCATTCATGAAATTTCATGAGGAATCTTATATTGTTTTCGAAAGTCATTTGAAGTTTTTAAAATCAATATAGATTGCTGCAACCAGTACTATGTGCCACGTCCTTATTGCTTTGATATCTTAGTTGCAGCATGCAATGCTGTAAGAAAAGCCAGTCAAGTTAATGCATTGTACTTGGCAGGTTTAATGCTTCTGTATCAAGGTGTTCAATATGGGCGCGATCTTATCCGCGTGCTAAAATGAAACATCCATTCATGTCGTGTAATAGGTCAACGCCCGCATAAACGTCCCTGTCGTAGTGCATACGTGGCAGGACCCTCGACCAATCGCGTATGACGAGGGTGAATGTTCTATTGTGCGGCATAAAGCAATGCATGTCCGATGAACGTCCCATAATTTTAGAGATATTCCCAGGTACGTCCAGTGTACGTACTGAAAGGGCTAACTTCAGATCCACCTTGTGTCCGAACCTACGGTTTTCGTCACCCATCGGAAGTTCGACGCATCGACAATTTTTTTTTGCGCTTAAGGGTCTTACAGACGACCACAATCCAGCTGGTGGTTTGCTGAAAATCTACAGAAAGTTTGACCATCTGGTGTTCTTTAACGTGAAGACATAGCACAGTATGTGAGCCTCTACTATTTCACCTCTATCGAAATGCAACAGCCATGGCTGGTGCAGCGAAGAATCGACCGACACTTCTGTATTGGGATCCCTTTTTCACATCTTGTTCCTGCTATATTTCTGACTAATACATTGAGAACTACCACAACGCTGGACGTGCTGAGAAGGTATGTCAGTGAATTTGGCAATGAGGACTGCCACAAAACAAACCAAGTGCTTGAATGGGGTGTGGTTCTGGCAAAGGCATGAAAGAAAATGCCAGATTTACTTAGAAGTGTGGCAGTTTGGCCTAGTTAATATGACATGACGATAGTTATAGTGCGAGAACAGAATGACCTTCTTGTCTCTTTGTCGTTCTGTTCTCGCGCTATAACTATCGTCAGGCCAGATTTACATCTAGGACTTCCTTAAGCCTTAGACTGCCCGAGATAAAGCTGTGAGCATCAAGTGCTTTATTTAGCTGCACTTCTTCCCGACTGCACTGCATGTTTGTGCTTTACGTTTCGCACCTACTGCCTTTTTTTTTTTTGTGGTTCCATCAAAAATGTGTTGTACTCAAGGTTTATTGCTAATGATAATATTGCAATCTAAATAAAAGTTTAATGCTCTCACGCTAATATTTCAATATAAGATAGATGGTACCATCAGTAATTTCAGTTGCCCAAAATGATGAGATGGCATGAACACTGTCATCAATGAGTGAATATTCCTTAGCATGGCTTTGAAAAGTACTGCAGTGGTGCACCGAAATTCCTACCTTATAACAGCAACATTTTCTTTTACATGGTGCTTCATACTGTTGTGTAGAAAGCACTTAGAGCACAACGCAGAACATTAACTCAGTTAGTGGTGTCTAACATTGAGGTATATGCATGCAAGCTTTTGAAGGTAAGTCCGTCAGCTCTGAAAGTTTACCTTCATATGCTTTAGCTTTACGACTTTGCACAGTGAAATGTGAACACCACAATAATGTACCTCGCTATAAAGCAGTGATAAAGTTAGAGCAGGGCATATTGATGTTTGCCAAATGCTCAGTTTCTTCCATTCCTGCATTTCAAAAACAGATATCCATATGGCAGAAGTAAATTACAAAGCTATTTTCCTTCATCGCACAATATTTCCAATTATTCCCACTGGGCTTTCTACTGACACCTTTACCAGCCTCTATATAAAAGCCTCATACAATGCTAAATAGTGCCCTTAAGTAAGTATGATCTCATTAAATAAGTATATGTATGTTTCTTGCCTATTTCAATTAATTCATTTTTGCTATGCACCTGTCACCATTGAAAAACAGTTGATCTTCCCTTTTAAACCAAAAAACCCCAAATAAAAGGTATAGCAGGCATTTTTTTATAATTAGCATGTCATGTTTTTGTATTTCAATCAGGAAACTTAAGTGAAATACTATGCTCATCTTTCTGTAGTATAGCTTGTATCTTAGCTCTCATATTTCTATAGAATTCAGCAATTCTCGAGCTACAAAACCAATTCTTAATAAAGAGGTACAAGTGATTGAAGTGTGGCTTCAAATGTTGCACAAAAAAAAAAAAGCCATCACCATGAATGCAAGAACATGTTAGGCTCACCTTCAGGTAATCGTGTAACACCCACAGCAGCACAAAATTTGATATTTCAGGTAGAAAAATATGATCACTTCTCTCTTTCAAAAGAGCAGCATAGGAACATTATAATTTGTGAGAAATATATATATCTTGAGCGATGCATAACACCACCTTCATGAATATGTGAAAAAAATGAAAAAATATATAATTAATAACTGTATAAACAGAACTGGAAATGGCAATGGTTTCAGAGGATATCATATGATCATTTGTTTAAAACAAGGCTTTTTCACACGAGCATAAAAGCAACACAACTTTCGGCTTAAGGTGTCACCTTTTCTTCTATGCAGTTTGACAGGTCCGAGTTAGCAATGACGGCCAGAAATATGCACACTTATTTATATATGTACAGCAAGTGCACACATCTGTCTAGGTGTTCATATGAGGTTGTCAAAAATATCTTACTTCATTTTCTTGACTTTCTTTGCACTGACACAGATTGCGGTGTTTTCATCTTGAATCAAGCACTCCTGCGTCGGCTTGCATTGAACGGTGCGACAGAGGTCGGCTGCAACACCAGTGGTATAACATATTAGTGGCAGACCGAAGCGCAAAAAACAACTGGCATCAAACTCAATACGTATCAATGTTTCGCTAACAAATCTAAAACCAATTATTTGTCCTCTGGTACTAGATAGATGGATTCCGTTACTCACCATCGGCGAAAGACCAGGCGTTATATGTCGCTTTCAGATCTTTCATCGAATCCTTCTGCGTCGAAGTCTAAAAAAGTAAAATAAAGACAAACGATGAATTTAAGATGCTGATACTTGTGGCTCTTCCCTCTAGCATGAAATTCCCTGAGCAAATACGTTCCATCGTGACCTCGTACATACGCGACGCAGCCCTCATAAACGAAGCAAAATAAAATATGTACAAAAAACGACGCGTATCCCTTTTGATCACCAAAAGCAACAGCGGACGGGCCATAGAACATCTGAACGGCGGAAGCCAGTAAAATCACCGTAAAGACGTACTCTTTATATGAATAAGACCAACAACAAAACTGTAGGAAATATATATATATATTAAATACGAAGGCGCTTTTCACGGGCGACCCAGAACTAAACATTTCAATGATTACCAGGTGCTTAGCTTCCCGTGAATAAGTCTGCACAAGATGAAAAAACAACCAATAATAAACAGGCGTTTATTATTGGTCGCGTTCGATACACATTCCTTTCCCATCGCGCAAGAGGGTGACAGGCGGAATAACTTACAGAAGCCGCCACAACTAACACGTTTGTGCGTAATAATTCTGCCTGTGCACAAACGCCAGCGAATTATGAAAAACAGTGGGCGCACGAGATAAAGTTTGGTTTCTCGTAAATACCATCCGTCGCTAAAAAAATGAAGCGCAGGAGCAGGTCAGCGCTGCTTCCTCCGCACGACTCACCTCATCTCGCGAGTGCTCTTCGAACTCAAAGTCCCATTCCTCGGAGTCTTTAGATTTGTCCTTGACGGTAGACGAGTAGACCGTGCAAAGTAGGGACGCCAGTACAACTACCCAGAGCCACGCCTTCTTGTCGGGATGCATCGCTCCTCAGCGCCGATCGGCTGCAAGTTTAGGCCTAGACCTTTCGCAACCTCACCAACACTGGATCAAAGCGGCGGATGCGAAGAGCTGCAGGCTCTCGACCCTTCACATTAAGTCCGTCAGCGCGTTTCTCGATCTCCTCAAAGCTTTGTGCGATCGAATAAGATTAGATGGCGGCACCCACTGGCCTTACCGAGAAAATAAGGCTGCGAAAGAAAAGTAAAGTGGACTTTACGGAGCACAACCCCTTTTCTCTCGGCGCAGCACGGCGACTCTCCTAAAACTCCTGCTGGCCGACACAGCCGACCGCCGCTGCGTTGGCTCCGCTGGCTCGGTTGTAGTTATCGGACACCGTGCCAGAGGGCTCTGAAGTGGTGCGCATGACCTACTACACTCCTGACCTGCCCAGAGAGCACCTCTTCCAGCGCCCACGTTCTAGTTCATACCTTCTGCCGCTAGGGCCGTCACCTACGAGCGGCGTGGCGCTAGGCAGCACCTGTTCGCTGACGTCACCTTCACTCTTTGTAGTCAAATTTTAACCAACAAAGCACTCGTAGTGCGAATTTATGATCCACAATTTAGAAATATCCAGAAATAATAATACTAAAAGACATTCAGAATTTTTTTTGCAATAAAATGCACGCGACAACGCATAGGCTGTCCAAAATCATGTAAATCCACGGGTTTCCACGTTTGTCAACCAGTGTGCTATAAATTCTTAAGCGCACTGAACAGCTTACTTGACCAGCAATGTATGGGAAGAAATAGTCACATATATGCCGACAGTTCACCACAGAAAGCAGGCATTCTTATACCAGCGCCTACAAAACAACCGTAAAGAAGCAGACGAACAGGTTATAGGTAGCGCCACCTACGGCGAGCGATTGAACGAGAGCGGGGACACGCGCTCCCATAGGAACCCCGCTATCTGAACAGGTCAGGAGTGTAGTAGGTCATGGTGGTGCGCGCCGGCTCCATCGATTTGGATGTCGGCCGTGCTTGTTATCGCGATCAGGTAGGCGCTGCGCACACGCGCACGGACGATTGCGTGTACTAAGCGCACCTAGCGTATGCTCTTGTCTTCTCGCTCCGCGCTTTAGTTTTATTCAACACTGCGCGTGATGCCTCTGAACACGAAGTGGACCCTGATTTCATTCGAGTTTTATTACACCA